>NC_133498.1:2897142-2968389 GCF_025370935.1 Choristoneura fumiferana | reverse complement strand
AGGGTTCAAACCCGGGTTCGAACCAATGTGTTTTCGAAATTCATTTTTGAACTGTGTATATTTTTTCTGTACTGCTTGCTATGTGTTGGTTTGCAATAAAGAGTTATTGAATTGTATTGTATCATGGGACACTTGACACTAATTGACCTAGTGCCAAACTAAGCAAAGCTTGTACTATGGATACTAGGCAACGGATAAACTTACTAAAATTTAGTAACTAAATAGATAAATACATACTTAATCGAACCCGGGACCTCGATCAAGCTTCGTAGTCAGGCTCTATAACCACTTAGCCATCTTAATTATGGGTATAGGTCGTCTTAATTATGATATGAAACATTAAAAGAATCAACACAAATATCCTTGTAAAATGTCTTTATTAAAAACACTTTAAGAAAGCAGGGGGCCTACCATGATCTTTTCATAAACGATCCAAACGCAGAGCAGTTCAATTTAGGCACCTAAACTGAATCGTCGAAATTGGTACCACGACGTTTATATCTCAAACCTGAGTCACAATGATTTACAAGTGAATGAAAGACCGATATTGTCTCTGGTCCGAAACTGAAACTCTAAGTCGCGAAAGGGATGCCGCTATTATGCAACACAATATTGTATACTAAAACTCTTTATTTTGGAAAACCATAACTCTATTCATTCCGTGTTCTTAGCAACCGTTGTGTTGATTACAAATAAAATGTTACGCTGTCACTAATCCACGGTATCTTTCTCACTGAAAAACAGTTTGATCAATGAGGAGTTAGAAGCACAATGTCATGATAGTACTATGAAAAGTTATAAAACTTGAATAAATTTAAAAGTTCTTGAAATTTTAAAAATATTCCAAGTAAAAACTTAAAATTCCAAAAGAATTGTCAGAATGAGTAACTTATACTGAATCGCAAAATTTGACACTGAAGCGATTCAATTCCCACTCAAGTTAAGCGTCATGGTACGAAAACCGCTTGAAGTGAGTGAATGAAAATGTCTGTATCGCTGTCGCTGAACCGTGCTTGCACTGAATCGCAAAAATAACGTCGTGGTACGAAATAGCGATGCAGTTCAGTTTAGAGCCTAAACTGAATCGTATTAAGAGAGCGTGGTAGGCCCCCAGGGCTCTTTGACTCCCGCAAATTATGATAAGCAGCCACATCCACACTGCCCGGCTATGGAGACGGAGCCGGAGGCGGGAGCCGTGCCACTGAACGACACGGATCCGATCACCGGCACTGCACCAGTCACGACGGTGGTACCGCTCGCGTCAATGTTGCCAGCACAACCCACTTGGCCGGTGCCTTGTCCTCCGTAGCCACCGCTGTTGCCATAGCCAGAGCTGGAGAGGCTGCTGCCGTAAGAACCGGAGCTGGCGGTGGAGCTGGCCTGGTAAGAGTTAGCTTGACTGACCCTGATAGTGGGCTGGCTGACACGGCCAAGGCTCAAGATACGCGAGCCTCCGCAAAGCGCCTGCCCGAAAGTAGTCTGAAAAGACACACATTTTATTCCTAGGCATATCATGAAACGCCGGCATTTCATAATTTGGCCTGCAGTTTAGACAGATCATGAAATTACTAGGCATATCATGAAATGCCGCCGTATCGGTTCTGGCACTTCGCCGGCCGCTGCCGCGGCACGCTCGCTTCGCGCGCTCGGCTCGTGCGTCGTGATCACAATGAACACTAACCACACTGGTATAGAGCTAGGAATATCGACAAATGCGATCTAATCGATCTGCCGTATTGTTTCTCAGGAACATCGTGATATGCCTGGTCAACTTTTAGCCAATTCATGAAATGGCGGCATTTCACGATATGCCTAGGAATTTCGAGATCTGGCAAATGTTACGATTGGCCTTCGACACACACATGCCGCTGGTTAAAAATACAACAATAAAAAAATAGTTTACCTGGATCAAGCAGGCCTGGATGCAAAGTGCTAAAACGGTGAAAGGAGACATGTTGAAAGTTTGTTGTGTGTTGTAGCAACTGCAGGTACTAATAAGATGACAGTCTAAGGTTTTTATACAAATGAAGTAGCCTTGGAGGGCGAAAACAAAAAAAATGATAACATTGTTAAAGTTTCAGGTGGTCTAGTTATTAAGATAGAGTAGTTTTTGATATAAATGAGACGTGGTCAATCACCAACCTTGAACAAAGACTATTGTTTACTGATATGACTGGAATTTTTGACAAGTTAAAAGGTTTCTTATAAAAAGGGGTTAGAATGTGGAAGGATCATTCCGGAGTGAAAAAATCACCAAGTAACTACCAAAATGGTGTTCAAAGCCGTCTTTTTCTTTGCTTCTGTTCTCTTCATCCAGGTAACAATTTCGACTTCTTTTGTTTTTAACTAGGGTAGCTATTATGAATGACGTTCTTTGTTGTTGAGCTATTGATTCTAGTACGGGTAATAAATGTTGTTCTCTTGCAGTCTATCTCTGGACAGAACTGTCGTCGTATCAGCGTACCAAGCTGCGGTTCGGGGAGTTCCATCTCTAGCGGTTCTTCATCTGTCTCCAACAACGGAGGCTCCCTGATCGTGACCAGTGTCGGCCCCGTCGTTCCCTCCGGCATCTCCGTCGCCTCCGCACTGGATCTGTATGGAGAATTAGCTGTTAGCGGCGGCCTGCCGTTCCTGAGCGCCGTGGCCTTCGACGGCCAGTTCCCCACCAGCGGCTCGGGTTCCGTCTCCTACGGCTGTGGGGATGGTACCATCGCCATCACTCAAGAGACTGGCAACCCCTACGGCAACAATGCTGCCTCCGGCGGTCTTACCGCATCTCAGCTTGGCGGTTGCGGTTGCGGCAAACGTTATTAAATTGTTTTGTGGAAGCAGATAAATACTAACCTAAAACTTAACAGCTTTGAAAGACAGAATATATAACTTTTGATTTGAAAAGTAGTGATTTTTTTTCGCACATCTCATAGCCAGTACAATACAATACAAATATCTTTATTGCACACCACAAATCAATACAAAAAACTTATAATATAAACACTTAGATTCAGGGTAGATAATAGGCGGTCCTATGGCTTAAAAGCGATCTCTTCCAGAAAACCATTTGGTACAAGAACTTATGGTTATATCAAACAAAAGTAGGTGGCGAAAACAGAAACAGAAAACAAGAACAAAGAAAAATCAATAATATAAATTAAATACAAATGATATAATTATATAAATATTTACATACATACAATAGGTACTTATACAATAAATATACTACTAACATAAAATAGCAATATAATGGAATAAATAGCGTAATGGGAGAAAAGGATAAGAAATTAGGAAATAAAATAAATAAACACAGAAAGACTGAGAACAGAGTTAAGAAGCAGTGTCAAGAAGTGAGCCTTGACGAGATTTTTGAAAATAGGAAGAGATTTAGCTTTCCTCGCATCTAGGGGAAGAGAATTCCATAGAAGGATTGAAGTGGGAGTTATGATAGAACTTAGAGGAAGTATTTTATAACTCCTTGTAAAAGAGAACAAAACACGTTGACATGTTATGATTTCTTCTCTTCGGCAGTTGATACCCAAATAGAAAAAATAACTAGAGTTTACCCGCGGCTTTGCACGTGTAACCTATTCAATATAGTGAATTGGAATTCCCAGGGGAATTTTATAAAATTCCCCTGGGAATTCCCAAAATTTATATCGTGGTCTTCATTAAGGTTGTGTTAAGAATAACAGTCCAAAATTTCAAGACTCTAAACCCAGCGGTTGAAATTTCAAGATTATATCCCTATCCCGTGGGAATATCGAGATAAAAAGTACGTATGTTTAATTCACTATAATTGAAATCACGTACCACAACTCAACTCAACAAATTACATAGGTAATCTTCACTGACCTACATTATGCTGCATTTAGCTTATTTTGCTTTTTCCACTTGTACTTACTTTTAACACATCCCACTAATACCTAGTATAAATAAATACGAAAGTTTGTAAGTCTGTTTATTTATGTGTTGTTACTTCATCACGTCTAAACCGCAGAACCGATTTAGATGAAATTCGGTAAACAAATAGTTTGAGTCCCGGGGAAGGACATAGTATACTCGTAGTTTTCATACGGGAAAATTGCACAGTTCCCGCGGATAGCGATAACCGCATTCTACGCGGAGAAGCCGTGGCCAAAAGCTAGTATTTATATATATTATGAGTTATCGTTCTCCTCATACATATAACATCAGCAAAAAGTGTCTAATTGCGTTTTATGTATGTCGGCGGCCGATCGTAAAAATCCGCCAGATCACGAAATTCCTAGGCATATCGTGAAATGCCGCCATTTCATGAATTGGCTAAGGGACATCCGCCCATATCGTTCAAATCTCACCGTTTAACGATTTGCCTAGTGACGTTTAGGCAGATCATGAAATTCCTAGGCATATCATGAAGCGCCGCCATTTTCATGATTTGGCCATTTTAGGCAGATCATGAAATTCCTAGGCATATCATGAAACGCCGCCATATCGGTTCTGGCACTTCGCCGGCCGCTGCCGCGGCACGCTCGCTTCGCTCGCTCGGCTCGTGCGTCGTGATCACAATTAAAACTAACCACTCCTCGCTTCGCTCGTCGTACCTAATTTTTCTATATAAATAAGTAACAACTAGTGAATACTTTATTATCAACAAAATACTAACCTCTAAAATACGGGCAGACCCATCCATGCATGGGCAGGTCCATGGTTTTTCACACATTGTGCACAGAATACGTTTGATTCACATAAAAGAAAACGGAGCTGATGTTCAAAAGCTTCTTTTGCACTTTCTATTTTGAATCAATCACTAGTTTCGGTTTAAAGATCATTTTGTTGCGACGCCGACATTTTCACGCGCTAAACAAACACGACCGGTCAGCTGGTCGCGGCCGCCATTGCATACGCAGCGCCACCAGTGGCCATAAAAGAAACTATTTTACGATGTGCCCGGTATAGAGCTAGGAATATCGACGAATGCGTTGCTCTAATCGATCTGCCGTATTATTTCTCAGGCACATCGTGATATGCCTGGCCAACGTTTAGGCATATCATGAAATGGCGGCGTTTCACGATATGCCTAGGAATTTCGTGATCTGGCGGATTTTACGATCGGCCGCCGACATGTATAAGTAGTATAGATTAAAATCACAACTAAGTAACTGTAACTAATGATTCAAAGATAAACACAAATAATGTTTCAAAATACGTTTTATTGTTTGAGGCAAACCTATTGTAGTTTTGATTTATTGGCACCCGCAACCACACTGTCCGGAGATGGAGACGGAGCCGGAGGCGGGCACGGTGCCGCTGAAGTCGACGGAGCCGAGCACCGGCACGGAGCCGACGACGACGGTGTTCCCGCCCACGCCGATGTCGCCCGCCACGCCCACCTGCCCGGTGCCCACGCCGCCGTACGAGCCGTACGACGCGGAGCTGACCGAACTGAGGACCTGGCTGCCCTGGCTGGACACACCACTGTTGCTGCCAAAGTTGGACAGGCCAATGTTGCCCAGGCTAAGACCAGAACCACCATAGTTGGAGCAGCCAATGCTACCCTGGTTGAATCCAGCATTGCTCAGGCTGGAGACACCAACGTTACCGTAGTTGAGTCCAGCATTGCCCTGATAGGAGGACTGGCCGCAACCGCACTGCTGGCTCATCACAGACTGGAAAAGAAACAACCCGTGAAATATCCAGAACTCAGACACTAGGTGCATATCTAGCCTGGATTGATGTCCCACTGCTGGGCAATGGCCTCCCCCCCATGCCCTCTATTTCTCCCGATCATAAAACAGGCTAAAGCCAGTCCTCGAGAAATACATCCAGGCATCTAGTAGCCGCGAGAAATACACCAGCACTAATAATTTTGACTAAAAAAAACTGAAGCAGCGGTTCAACGCTGAGCTAATGAGCCCAGCACAAGCTGAGACTGGTACCCATTGCCAAACCTTTAGCAAACTACGGTATTTGTTCTTTTATTTATTTATTTTAAGTTTTTTGGCAATAAACATTTTTAATTTTCTTAACCTTTTAGTTAGGGGGACCATTTGACAAGTTAAATGTGCAAACGCAAACACAAATAATGTTAAGCTACATTATTATATTTACCTGGATCAGGCAAGCCTGGGCGAACAGAGCGAGGACCACGAAGGGAGACATTGTCAATAAAGTTCCTTGTTTCTCGAAAGAAGTAAGACTAATTTGACAAACCTTAGTTGTCCATTTATACCAATCGCTGGAACTCGTAATTAACAAATAGGTCAGATTTACGAAACTAATAACACATATAGGCAACTCATTATTAATTGAGGCACTCGTATATAGTTCTTATCGGCTTATGATTAAACACGTGCATCTGTTCTGTACCAACCCTCTAAAGGAATTATCAAATTAATTACATTAGCCTTGTGAAATTAATTGTGGTGTGTACTTTCTCTGTCAGTATATAACTTTAGGTACGGCATCTGGTAGTCATTCTACGTTTGTTACCAAGCTAAGAAACTTGAAAATGTCTTTTCAAATCGTCGTTCTGTGCGCGGCTGCGTTCCTGGTTCAGGTATTAAATCAATACGAATAAATATAAAAATGTGAATGTATGATTGTTGAAATAAAAGTCTTAATATTCGAGATATGCCGCGACATTTCAAACCGATCTGTGCTTTCTTCCGCTTGGTTTGGAACATGTTTGTAAGCCATATCTCGTTAGAATATTAATAAAAATACTGTAGTCCTCCACATCGGTTTCGATGACGGCACCGCTGACTATTATTTATATTTTAGCGTGAGTCATCTGCGTATCATCATCATAATCATCTGTGTGTCTATATTATATACGAGTGTATGTCTCACAGTGGTTTTAGTTTATAGAACGTATAATCTGAGAGGACATCTTTTACTTTTAAACAGAACTTTCTCATGTCGGGTATGTATTATAATACCGATAAACGAAAGACCGAATTTCACAAGACCTATGGACGGAAGGCCGAATATTAAAACGTCGAATGGATATATGACCGAAAGTTTGAAATCCCGAAAGTACATTTGACCGGCAGCCTAAAACCCGAAGACTACCATCCCGAAGATCAAAATACCTACACTCGAAAGGTCGAAAACTCATAATGCCGAACAGTCATAATCACTACAAGTAAAATAATCGACAATCAATATATCGTGAATCAAAATACCGAAACTGCCGTTATACCAAAGACGAAACAAATATAGCAGAAAAAGATTTGTGCGAGCGAGCGAAGCGAGCGAGCAAGAAGGTTCGCAGCAGAAGCGACTCGGATAGGTTAGGTCCGCCTTAGCCTTCGATGTTAGGTTTTTTTTTTATAGCAGGCAAGATACTTAACTGCCACTAAGAAAGTAGGTTGGATAAGATTCAACAGCAAAGATCATTTGTGAAGCAATATTATCCGGGCTGCTATAAAAAAAACCTAACATCGAAGGCTAAGGCACCTTAGCCTTCTGAACCTAACCTATCCAAGTCGCTTTTGCCTCGAACCGTCTTGCTCGCTCGCTTCGCTCGCTCGCACATATCAACCTTTTTTTTTCTTTCGGTATTTTGTACTTTCGGTATTCTGAATTTCGATTTGTTAAGTGTCGATATTTCGACTGTAGGTAATATGATTTTTCGGTATTATAATACATACCCCATTTTCGGGATTTTGTACTTTCGGTCATTTAAAAATAGATATTTCGACCTTCGGTGTATCGGTTGTCGGTATTTTGTACATTCGGTATTCTGAATTTCGATGTGTTATGCGTCGACATTTCAACTGTAGGTATTATGATTTGTCGGTCTTATAATACATACCCCTCATGTCTCTATTTAAAAAGCCAAAGCTGTCAGATTTTAATCGATTTCGCGTCATCGTTTCAGCGCATGTTAGAATTTTTGTTAAAATAAAAACAAGCCTGTATTAGAATTCAAATCAGATTTATAAATTTCGGAATACGCACACGACACATAACCATTATTTTTAAAGACAGAAAGATTTTATTTTTTTTCTTTAACTTCAGTCCATTGCTGGCCAATCCTGCGGCAGAATCAGCATCCCTCAACCCAGCTGCGGCAACACCGTCTCCGTGTCCAACAATGGCGGCTCCCTGATCGTGACCAGCGTGGGCCCCATCGCGCCCGCCGGCATCGCCGTCGCCACCGACCTGGCTCTGGCCGGAGACCTGGGCCTCAGCGGCTCGCTGCCGTTCCTGAGCGCCGTGGCCTTCGACGGCCAGTTCCCGACCGCTGGCTCGGCCGCCGTCTCTTACGGCTGCGGGGATGGTAGCATCGCCATTACTCAAGAGATAGGAAACCCCTACGGCAACAATGCTGCTTCCAACTCAGGTCTTACCTCATCTCAGCTTGGCGGTTGCGGCTGTGGAAAACGTTATTAGATTGTTTTATTTAACGATAAGACGCGTAATAAATCTTGCTGACTACCTATTTTGTTTTTCATAACTTGGCCGGTAGATTTTTTTAAGTTATTTGAACAAATAAAATATATCCTTAAATGTTCTTTTGAACTTGACTTTGAGTTTTGTTACAAATAAGTGTAAAATCAATAATTCCACACGTGTTTCTGTCTTCAGAATAATTATTTAAATAATGGTTGTTAGTGACGAACGGGGCCACGAACCTTGTACTCAAACTAAATTAACAAAAGGCACGGGCATATTAGTAGATTTAAGTAGAAGACAAGGCAGTTTAAATATTTCGAGGTTTTGCAAAACATAAACTATAGCTATTTGGGTACACATAGGTACATAACTAATTGAAATGATTTTGCACCATATCGTCAACATACGTTATTAATGCAAGTGCTTCCTACCTAGCAACTAGCAACCTTAGCGCATGCTGCTTAGCCCATATATCAAGATACGTCTATGTTTATTAATTTGCGAGACGTAATCTGCCTTTCTCCACAAATTTACTCCTTAAATAACTGTCTCGGTTAGTCTGATTCATTTCTTCATCATCATTATCACATCACCCGTAGGATGTCCACTGTTACTTTGGATATAGGCTTCCTCGTACACCTTCAGTTGCTTCGGTTGGAAGTGGCCAACGTCCACCGTGAATCCACGGTTTTAACCAGGTCATCCGTCTATCTTGTTGGTGGACGTCGTACGCTGCGCTTGCCGATCCGCCCGCGGTCTCCATTCCAAACTTTTCGCACCCAACGGCCATCTGTTCTCCGTGCTATAGTTAGCTTGACCATAGCGACTTCAACAAGCTGATTCGCTTGGCTATTTCGGCGACCCTCGTCCAGCTAAATAAAATACTGTGTGCGAAGAATTCGAAAGCGTGTAGTTAAAAGGTATTAAGATAGGAAGCAAATACGGTATGTGACAGCTCCTGAATTTGCCATATCCAAACTTATGTAGGTATTGTTACTAAAATCTAAAACTACAGTCAATATTTAGCGAAAAAAAATCTCTCCTTCTTCTTAAAAAAAGAAGGAATATGATTCGGTTGGAAATTGAATTTACAGGGTTTTTAAAAAAAACCCTATACATCTGTCTAAAAAGTTTGCTCATGCAGTGGGTATGACGCTACTTTCGTGTGACGTCACATCATTTTAATATTTATTTTTCTGTCTAACCTTTAGTTTCTAACTTATTTTGTGACTTATGTACAAACAAACGTACTATAAGGTGTTAATTAAAAACTGAAAACCTCAGACACCCCAAAAATATTTTTTTCATTTTAAGTTAGTTGACTTCATTTATTTTTGAATATCTTCATTATTTCTTCAGTAATTCTACTTCATTTCTAACTCTACAGTCATAATATGTATTTGTCAGTTTCTTTGACGTTTTTAGAAGAAAATCACACATTGACAGCAAAACGAACAGTACCCACCTATTAAATTATCGAAATAGTTACACCTATGCGATCACGCTAAAATATTTAATTGGCGCCTGTTGCAGTCGTAACTTTCAAACTGAACACAGTAAAAAAGGGATTTAAAAACACAAACACAACCTAATTTAAAACATGGTCTAATCGAATCTACTCTCGAAGACCTTGTATATAGTATATGTTAATGTGTCATCAATTATTTAGTAGTTTACTATACCTAACTGTATATTAATATTAATTCATGTTAATAAGATTCAGCGACTACGAAATCTATTAAATTGAAAATTATTAAGCTTTTTCAATTATTTTTGTTTTTTGTATTACAGTAGCAGTTGTCAGGAGTAGACGAGCCTTAAGGTAATTTTTTTACGCTTCTCATGCTCTTAAAATGTTACTTTAGTCTCTGCATGTCGGGACTAAAGCTCCTTATTAGTATCTAGGGATTAAAGTATTTTTTTTGGTAATTTACTTTAGAAACCCGTAAACAAGCAATCTCGGTATTTGTGAATTGAGGATTATTGCCATTTTCAATGATGGTGTATACTTAGTAAAATTTTAGGGCGTGAAAATAACCTCAAAATTACAACTGTGCAAAAATATAAAAAATAAACTGAGAAATATTTTTGGTTTCGGAGAAAATTGAGAAATGGAAAATGAAACAGTTGGCAAATGAAACATTTGGCAAACAATAATTCTGCAAATAAGCAAAACCCCGAATTCTATAGAAAGCTACCTGTCCCTGATTGAATTGAAACAGGCTTCTTTTATCCAGGCAAATAGTAAAGTTCCCGCGGGATAGATAGAACTCTTTAGATCGGTTTGAAAGAAAATTTTCACTGACAGGAAGCTACAATTCTTGACTAACATTGGCTGCCTACTACATCGGGAAAATGCTAAATTCTCGCAGGATATAGAAATAACTGACTTCTACACAATTAGGCCTATCAAAAAATCTTTTTAATGGGTCTAATAATAATAATAGGTTTTTTTTTTAGAAAGCTGCACTGTTTTTTATTGACATAGGCTACTTTTTTCCAGCGAAATTGTTAAATTCCCGTGGGACATGTTAAACTGTTTGGATCTATTTAAATCAGAGGCATTGTAGCTTTCTATTATTGAAAGAATTTTGACAATCAGCCCCGAAGTTGAATTAATTTTTATTCCACGGAAATTTTGCATTTTCTTCGAAGAAAAAGTAGCCTATGGCAATCAGGGATACTGTTGTTTTTCTATTGGTGAAAGTATTTTTTTAATCAGCTCAGTATTTTCAGAGATTACCCCCAAGAAACGAATAAACAAAAATAGATTAGATATTTTCGTATCCCATGGAAATTTCGATAAATCCTTCCTTAGTGCACTTCTATGATACTTTACCTACATGTATGTAAATTTTAAAATCTCACCAGTAGTGTAGGTTATGCGTTGTCTGTCAGTCACTTTAATGTTTAGTTATGTATAGATAAAAATTGTGTTACGTAAGTATTTAATGAGTTGATTGGTTCGGCGTAGGCACTTAATTTTTATTTTCGTTTTTTAGAGCATAAAGTGCTTGTTTAAAAAATATTTTTGTTAAATCTTTTTAGTTCATATTTTAGTCTCTCATCAAGTCATGTGTAGGTATTATCAGAACATACATGTAAAATTTCGTATCTGTGCTATCAACTTTTGAGGAGTTCCCTCAAGACTCTGGCTGCAGTATCAGGTGATATCTATCATATAAACGCATTGTCTTTGAAATTGAATAATCATGCAAAGATTCTTGTGTGTGCTCTTAATTTTTAAGGAGTTCCTTCTTACGAAGACGATCCTGGCCGGACTACCAGGATATTACTGCCAGATTATTACATAGACAATATTCACCAGTAGGTATGCCAAGTCTCCAGTCCATAGTTTTATTTGACGACCGGATGGCCAAGTGGTCAGAGAACCTGACTACGAAGCTTGAGGTTCCGGGTTCGATTCCCGGCCGGGGCAGATATTTGTATGAATACCTAATACGAATGTTTGTTCTCGGGTCTTGGATGTTCAATATATATTTAAGTATGTATTTATCTATATAAGTATGTTTATCCTTTGCCTAGTATCGATAGTAGGTACTGCAGCAAAACTAAAAGCCCATGAGCACAGAAGGTGCCCGTAGACTTTAGTCAGGCTGGCATAAATTAAACAACGTAGAATTTAGTTTCACAAAATATTGTTTATTAAACTTTTAAGCCGCACAAAAGAAAAAATCACAAACACAATAAAATTGTTATAAAAAATTACCCAAAGTTATATAAAAAATAAACACAAAACACAGTTTATTTAAAAAACAGACCGAAAGTCCTGTAAAAAATATCAACACATTGATAGAACACGCATTGCGAGGCGGAACATTGAATGGCTAATAAGTGTATCAGGTACAAGGAATTTAACAAATTACTGCCGAACAAATATAGTGTCCGAACAAGTCCGAAAAAAAGGAAGCGCCTATGGAAAGCCTTGAATTTGAATTTTGAAAAAGGTAAGATGAGTATTAATACGTAAGGCACTCAAAACATAAGAACCAAATGTACCCTTAACGATGAAAATCGGCTGTGAAATCCTAGTTATACCTAATTTCATGCATGAAAGTAGAAACTAGTTAACTGCCCTTAAGGAAAAAAAAGGTTACAATGCAATATTTTTTTGCTTTAATCGTAAACCAGTTTCACAAATATCACACAAGTACGTAGCGTTACGCGGCGCGACTAGTTCGAGCGAGAGACTGCGAACGTACGTGCCGGGCGGAGCGCATAACCCTACTGAGTTATGCCACGCCGGCGTGGATGTTTTGATACTTACAGAATCGCACCTATAGCGTGGAGTGCGCCACGCCTGGTAGCGTGAACGGTTTTTCTGAAAACTGAAAAAAAGCTTTCTGGGGCGTGTCATATGATTTGTAATGTAATGTTTGTTTGTTTGTTTATGTCTTGTAGCATTACAGTAAAGCTTGGACTCCTTGCGATCCCTGGATTTGCCAGTAGACTCTTGGGATGTGTTATTAGTGTTTTTAATCACTCAAAAGCTTGATAACTCACTGCGAACTGCTTGGGAAATAAGCCGTAAGGAAACAACCATTTCCAAATTCAAAGACCTACTAGAATTTCTGAATCTAAGAGTTACTAAGATTGGTTTTTTGGAATCTTTCCATACAAACCTTCCATATCAATCTTCACATACAAACCAAGCTTACCAACAAGCACACAGCATACACACGCATGCCCAATCGCAAAACCAACCGCTTATGCCAAACATTGATATAAAAACAACTTCAACATCTACTGTTATGTTAGCAAACACTAATGCACCACAGATTTTACTCTCAACAGCTATTATAAACGTCAGAGATGCTGCCGACAACTGGCACAAGGCACGCGCGCTCCTCGACTCTGGGAGTGAAGTTAATATTATGTCACATCGGATCGCTACATTGTTACAGCACAAACTTTATTACAGCGCGTGCCATATACAGGGTATCGGTAACACACATAAACATACACAAATAAGTGCAAAAGCTGATATATCCTCTAGGACAAATTACTATAATCGTCGCCTTAACTTTGTGGTAATGGATAATATAACTGTTCCTTTGCCTCATACATTTATCACCACCCATCAATGGAACATTCTGTCTGCCCAAGCTCTTAAGCTGGCAGATCCTACCTTCTTCATACCTAGCGACATAGATTTGCTTTTAGGAGCAGAAATATTCAATGATATTCTACAGTCAGGCCATATTAGATTAGGAAATAATACTGCCACAGTTGATTGAAACTAGCTTTGGATGGCAGGTATCTGGTAGCTATATTACAGATAAAAAGCTACATCCCCTCACCGGTTTACTTACGCAGCTTCATGTCTCGCAACTGGAGGTATAGAAAGGCCTACATATGTCTGTTTGTGTGTCTAGCTACTAACATTTGCATCTTGTTAGTGAATTAGCTTCAGAAGCTTTAATTTGTGCGCTTAAACGGCTAATTGCTAGAAGAGGAGGTGGTAAATACTTGTATTCAGATAATGCGTATAGGTTTAAGGGCGCTAATCATGAATTGGCTGAACTTAATCAAATGTTTAGGAATGATACTTCCTATTCTGATATTGTAAACTATTGCGCTATGAATAATATTCAATGGAAATTTACGATTCCATTAGCTAGCCACATGGGAGGTTTATACGAGGCCGGAATTAAGTCAGTAAAAGCTTTGTTAAAACGACAGCTCTGCAATGCTAAATTAACCTATGAACTTACGTATACGCTATGAACTTACGTATACGCTACTTATGCAGGTGGAAGGAATTCTAAATTCGAGGCCGCTTTGTTCCATTTCAGATTCACCAAACGATTTGGAATACCTCACACCTTCGCATTTTGCGATAGGGTCTGCAATTACTGATTTACCTGAACCTAACATGTTGGATATGAGTGATAAAAGATTAAATATGTACCAGAAGGTAACGCAAATAAGACAAATAATTTGGAAACAGTTCTATTGGAAATATACTTCTGAGTTACTACCTAGAAATAAGTTGTTACAAAGTAGAGCAAACTTAAAAGTAGGTGACACGATAATTGTTAAAGATGAGGCTACTCCGCCCTCTTGTTGGCCACTAGGAAAAGTAATAGCAGTAAATGTAAATTCTTAGGATGGTTTAGTAAGATCTGTGCTAATAAAGACTGCTAAGGGCGAGTACACAAGGCCTCTTCATAAGCTTATTTTGTTACCTAGCATTGGATCAGTGTAAATACTGTTCATATGTTTTATTTTATATGTAAGTGCTACCCTGCATTAAAGACATTGCTTATTTTAAAGGAAGTAATTAATTATTTAGAATTTCATGTTAATTTTATTCAAAACATGTAGAGTGTGGTATGTGTGTATTGAAGCGTGATGAGATGATGTACGTTTGAATTGGAACGAAGAATGAATACTGAGTTTGAGCGAAGAACAAATGAGATGATAAGGCAGTTGACGACGTATATGACGAAGAACGTAAACAGGCGTGTGTGTTTATTGTATTTTTCTATCTGACGTAATTTTTACGATTTGTATCATTTTTTTCAAATTCGCTGGCCAATAAAGGCAACTACAAACTACTGCTACGTTTCATTCACGAACTGGTTCCCACATTTTTATATGCAGTGTGTATAGTTTAATGAAATGATACAGACAAGTTTGGAGATCTATTCCTAAGTTTGTATAACTAACTTCAGATATTAAGTTTTTAATAAAAAAGCCCGGGAAAATGTTCCGAATAAAGACGGAAGTATTGCAGTCTCGTTCGCTCTCTCTCTCTCTCTCTCATGGCGTCCGAGCCGGAACCGTCGCTCCCAAAGTCGCTCCTCATTATTTTGTGATTTGAACTAATAAAAGAAGTGTTGATCTATCTCCGTGTGTCACTTGGAACCTGCCCTACAAATCCACATCAGAAATCACTATCAAAAGCGGAACAACCGTATGCTAAATTGAGAAAGAATTATTTGCCGGTGTTTTCGCCTGAGAAAGATTTTATTCTTACATTTATGGCCGCAATGATATCACAATAGAAACAGATCATAAGCCATTAATAAGCATTATAAATAAGCCATTAGCAAATGCACCCGCTCGCTTACAGAGATTGTTGCTGCGACTGCAACCTTACTCTTTTAGGCTTGTTTATAAACCAGGAAAGTTTCTATTCATCGCAGACACTATCGCGGGCGGTTGCACCGGGCGCGAGCGAGAAGTCCGACGCGCGTGACTATCTCGAGGCGCAAGCGCAGGTTTGTGCAATCACAACCACGAATCCATTAACCGACTCACATTTCATAACAATACAGAAATGCGCAAAAGATGACGAAGAAATGCAAAATTAATTAAAATTATTAAAAAAGGGTGGCCCACGCATAAAAGTGAAATAGAAGATATTTTATAATCGTATTGGGACGTGAGAGACGAGCTCTACAACAACAGCAACGCTAAATTTTTTTGATTGTATTGTATCTGGACTTGATGACATGTGCAAAATGGCGGGTATCTTGTGCGATTTGTCGAAGGCGTTTGACGTCATTAGTCATAAACTGCTTACGAGAAAACTGCCGTACTATGGCATTCGTGACACTGCTTGCAGACTGTTTAAATCATTTTTAACGGGATGTAAGCAGATTGTCAGATTATTAACAGATGGCAAAAGGTACGATTCGGATATTGGCTCTGTGCGTGTAGGCATCCCACAGGGGTCGGCACTTGGGAATACCCTTTTATTTAATTTTTATAAATGACCTTCCGTCATCAATTACAGCAGGACTGTCTGTTCTATTTGCGGATGACACTACGGTTATTGTCAGTGGACAGTCCTATGAACTGCTTGCTCAGAAAATCCGTGAGGCGTGTGATCAGCTGCACGAGTGGTTCAAGACGAATGGTTTGATGCTAAACCTTGCAAAATCCAATGTCATGATCTCCTCGGGCCGTAGTGTTGCATTGCCTCCGTGTCTTATAAATAGCCCAATGCCTGTGACAATGGAGTGCCGTTTTCTTGGTTTCACATTAGATGCTCACCTCAACTGGAAGAGCCATGTGAGTGGGCTGTGTAATAGATTGAGTGGTGCAGTCTTTGCGTTGAAGAAACTTAAACCACTGATTTCTGGGGATGCTTTGAGACAGGTTTATTTCGCACATTTCCACTCGCTGATGTCGTACGGTACACTCATTTGGGGAAACTCCACGGATGCCAATAGAGTAATGCTGATGCAAAAACGTGCCGTACGGACTCTAATCGGTGTACCACCAAGGCATTCCTGTAGAGACCTGTTTCGGAAGTATCGCATAATGACGCACTACTCAGTTTATGTTTATGAGTTACTTATGTTTGTGAGGAAACACTTATCCACGTTTGAATGCGTAAATATCCAAGGCAAAACCTTGCGTACCACAGGACGCCTTAGGACAGTCCCACGTCGCATGGCACTCTCAGGAAAGAATCCGCGAGTTGTGGGGCCTACCTATTACGAACGTCTGCCAGCCGAAATAAAAGACCTGAGCGAAGAGGCATTCGGTCGCCGGGTGAAAAGCCTTTTGATGGATAACCCTCTGTATTCTGTAAGTGAGTTTTCGGAAATAATCTTTTCTTGACATTATTTGAATATTTGTAAATATGTTTTAAGTAAATTTATTTTGTTATGACGATCCCTATTTGAGATACCATTTATTTATAGTTTTAGTTTTAGGTACTTTTCATTGACATAATTATAATTTGATTTCTTGATAACTCCCCTTGAGGACGAACTTAATTTATTTGACATTGTATTTTATTGATTGTTTTTTATATTTGCTTATTTTTACAAATTTTGACGATCTCAGCATAAATTCTTATATAATCTGACTTAATGTATTTATATAATGTAATTGTTATGTTGAGTGAATAAATAAACTAAACTAAACTAAACATCGCGCGTGGTGTAAAGTGGGGGCAGATATTTTTCATTGTAATGCCAAGTCGTTCGTACTAGTAATTGATTATTATAGTAAATTCATAGAAATATCTCAATTGCAGTCATTACAATATAGTCATGTAATTTAAAAAAATGAAAAAGATATTCGCTAGACAAGGTATTCCAGAAGTTGTGATGAGTGACAATGGACCAGAATTCTCCTCTGGCCTTTTTAAGCAGTTTTCAAAAGACTGGAAGTTCCAGCACGTGACTTCATCCCCGGGATACGCCCAATCCAACGGGCAAACAGAACGGGCTACACAGACTGCCAAACAATTAATGAAAAAGACCACATTAGATGGTACAGACTTTGATTTGGCACATTTAGAATAAGCAAACGCCAATTTGTGCAGATCTAGGGTCTCCCGCAGAATATTATACAATAGAAAGCTTAGAAGCATAGTTCCTTGTTCTCCTAAATTGTTGTTACCAAAAATACATAAAGATGCGGTGGATATCTTAATAGAACGTCAATTTTATCAAAATATGTACTATGTTAGAGGAGCTAGAAACCTATCACATTTAGTATCAGGGCAAAATGTGAAAGTTTGGCATAATGGCACTTGGATGTCGAACATGGTCATAAAAAGAATAGATTTTAAGTCTTTTATTGTAAGATTGCTAACAGGTGAAACGTTAAGGAGGAATAGACGCCATATTATTGCCGACTCAGAATATCGTAATATTTTACACAAAAAGTATTCAATGCAGTACGACGACATAACAGCTGATAACGCTCAGCTGATCGGAGCGCCAGCGCCTCCGTCACCGCGCGCCCCGCGTTCACCAAGCACCAGTATCAACAACCATGTCAGCAATTCCAACAATAATGTTTTCACTTCTCGTGCTCGTAAAATTCGTGTTTATGCTGGATCTAGGCGACCAAAATGACTTTTTATGCACTAGTGCATAAAATAAAATCTTCGTCTAAGCCCAATGTAATCAGGTGTCAACAGCCACAAACAAAGAAGTATATATATATTTTGTCATAATTTTTAATTTATATAAAATTAAAAATCAATCAAAAAAGTATTTTCTTTTTAGGGTTCCGGAGCCAAAATGGCAAAAACGGAACCCTTATAGTTTCGCCATGTCTGTCTGTCTGTCTGTCTGTCCGTCCGCGGCTTTGCTCAGGGACTATCAATGCTAGAAAGCTGTAATTTTGCACGGATATATAGGTAACTATGCCGACAAAATGGTACAATGAAAAGTTAAAAAAATTTTTTTTAGGGTACCTCCCATAGACGTAAAGTGGGGGTGATTTTTTTTTCTCATCCAACCCTATAGTGTGGGGTATCGTTGGATAGGTAGGTGTTTTCTAAAACCATTAGGGGTTTGCTAAGACGATTTTTCGATTCAGTGATGTGTTTGCGAAATATTCAACTTTAAAGTGCAAATTTTCATTAAAATCGAGCGTCCCCCCCCCTCTAAAATCTAAACCGGTGGGTGGAAAAATTTGAAAAAATTCAGGATGGTAGTAAGTATATCAAACTTTCAAGAAAAACTATAACGGCTAAGTTTGCTTGAGAGTTATTAGTAGTTTAAGAGTAAATAGCAGCCTAAGGTATAAAATATACCTAAACTTGGAAGATTCCGTATAAAATACGAAATCCGTAGAAAAATATTACTTAATTTTTTCGTAATGGCTACGGAACCCTATTTCGGGCGTGTCCAACACGCTCTTGACCGGTTTTTTTCTCTTTCTTTACATGTGTCAGAGAGGTTATAAAATTTGCTTAGCCGATTGCAAGCACGCCAATAACGAGACGGGGCCTCCATATATTATTATGTAGCTGATTTAATTGTGTTAATTGCATTAAATTATTGTTGGGTCGAATAAATCCTACCAATAATTATATAAATGCAAAAGTTTGTGTGTGTGTGTGTGTGTGTGTGTGTGTGTGTGTGTGTCCGGGGTACGTCGCTAGTATTCGAAGTGGATGGCTCGCTGGGATCTTTTCACTCGTTCGCTGATATTGGCTCGCTGAAGTCGACTAGACTCGCTCGGAGGAGGCCGTCATATTTATTTACTAGCTTTTGCCCACGGCTTCGCCCGCGTGGAATCCTGTTATCGCGCGCTGTTCCCTCGGGAACTGCGCATTTTCCGGGATAAAAAGTAACCTATGTCACTCTCTGGCCCATAAACTATCTCTATGCCAAAAATCACGTCGATCCGTCGCTCCGTTTCGACGTGAAAGACGGACAAACATACACACAAACACACCAACATAAACACACACACTTTCGCATTTATAATATTAGTATGGATACCCGAGCGGTGGGAAGACGGCCTCCACCCAATTGGCGATAATTCAGGAAAAATCATCTTTATTCATATTACAACATAATTAATCCTAATTACAGAATAAACTTAAATCTAATTTGAATCTAGTATACCTATGTACAATTCAATCTAATTAGACTAACTAATTTCGGCGTGGCTGTCCGCAAAATAGACAGAATAGTGTATTGTAAGTAGGTTACACGTAGTAAGGTAAAAAATTTAATGAGATTTTTGATTATGTCGACTAGGAAGTTTTTTTATGGTTATGCATTTTTGATATTGCTCTAATGTAATGTAAATTCACCACCTGCTAAAATGTATTCCTTACTTCTCCATCCATTCCATTGTAAAGGTTGCCTGGAAGAGATCGCTCTGAAGAAAGAAAGAAAGGAAGTTAGAAAATACATTTATTCACAACACAAGACACAACAATAGTATTAAGTACAAATAGACAACACGTAGAAAGAAGTATGTGTCATGCGGTTGCGAATCGGACACTGGCTCAGCATAATGCTGAAGCGTTAATAATAAACACCCCAGCGCTGATTTTCCGCCAGCACCGTTGGTGACCCTCGGACCGCTACAAAGATATACTACACAGTTTTATTACTATATATAAGACAACATAAATAGATAATTTGTAAACTATGAAACATATTATTTATTTTATGGCTGTGAAAGACATTAACATTAGTACATAAACATAATTATTATAACTATTATACACTCACTTTGCCAAATATCGATACCTCCTACGTATACTGGTACAAGTGACAAATTTCTGATTTTTAGTTTTTTGCATTTTGTGATTAATATTTCCTTATTTACCTACCACAAAAAATTTGGACGGATATTCCTATTAGTTTTGGAAATAAAGTGACGTATATGAATGCATCTAACACCGTTTTGCTAATCGGTACAACGTATACTGAGGCAACCGACATGCACCACTATACGCGGCACCGATATTGTCGCGGGCCCGGGGAAGTCGAGTGTAACTGGCAGTTGCCTCAGTGTACGCGCTAGCCGTCGCTGCGTGCGGACCGTTTAAACTGTTCTACGAGCACATAATTTGATAGTATATATAAAAAAACATGTTTTGGTTTGGCAAGACCACAATAGCCGTATTTCTCATAGACAGTCATGGAAACTAAATCCAATGTGAAACCTTTTCGAGATCTATTTCGCTATGATTTCTTTGGCAAATGTATGGGATGTCAACATAACATTGGTAGTACAACGGTTCCACCCCAGTACCAGTACGTGATTCAGTTTCCTCGGCTATACCTACATGTACGCGTGCTAGAAATATAACATTGCAGTATTACATTGCATTTTGGTAGTTGAGCATCCCCAAAAAGAAGGCGAAGGCATGCATGCTTTAATTAAAATGAGAACAGTAAATTTCAATATACCTACAGGTTGATAAAAAAAATCCTGTACTATATTGGCTACTGATTACTAATACGATATAAGTGGGAAAACATCGAAATTAGAAAGTCTTCTTGCGACTCCACTTCCATACAAAACTTTTTTTTTTTTCGAATCACAGTATTTTTCTACTTGGATCATATTAGTAATTTGTAGCCCTTATGTGGTTTAAAGTATAGTACAGGTTTTTAATAACACCCTATACACATTTTTTATACACACCTAAGAAATGGTACCTGGCTATGTATATGGCGAAAACGGGTAAACCGTATGAAGTTATAGAAGTTTCCCAAGACTCAGAAACAGACACAAAATTTAAATCTATTGTCAAGAAGACATTAATATATAAGGCGTATTATTAAAATTAATGATTATATCATGGATAGGGAAATTTGGAAATAATTCCGATCCGCATTGGCGAGTGCTTACTCCAAATAGCGAATTGAGAACTGTTTTAAATATGTAGTTGTGTTAAATACTTGTGATGTATAGATATCACTAAAATATGATTGTAAATCTGTTTACAAAATATACCTAGGTTTATTGCCAGACTCTTCTCAACAGAGGTTTTTACGAACCGGTGGTAAATTTTTTGACATTCATAAGTGCTTGTTACAATCTAAATTGAATAAAGATATTTTGACTTTGACTCAATATTTCATGTCAAAGCTTGTCTTAAGCAAAGTGCCAATCAGACTCGCGCACGAAGGGTTCCGTACCATCTATACAACTTCATTAGGATTAGCAAAAAATGGCAAAAAAAATACATTTGTTGTATGGGGGGCCCCCTTAAATATTTATTCTGATCTATTTTTTGTTATATATATATTATATCGACTACAGTTATACATAATCTGTGAAAATTTCAACTGTCTAACTATCATGGTTCATGAGATACAGCCTGGTGACAGACGGATGGACAGCGAAGTAGTATAAAGTAGTAGGGTTTCCGTTTATACCCTTTGGGTACGGAATCCTGAAGAGGCACAAAAAGCTAAACCGTTATGTGGATACAAATGGGTGCGATGCGATATATGTATCACATGAGGAACCTTTCACAATAAAATACGAGTACACATTTGAACAGGAATACGAATCCATTGAATGTGCTTCCATTAATTTAAAGCACTTAATACAATTACTTTTCTTAATGAAACCATTTATATTTCAAGTGAGGTTTTTTATAAAGGTATATTTCGGTATTTTGTATAGCACGTTAAAACATTACTAGCGGTATATTGGTACAAGTGGCATGCTAATGTTAGCGTATATTGATGCAAGTGATAAAAACGTTTATAAATCAATAGATTAAGGTAAAAGAGCATCTGTTTTAATGTTCATTGCAAGCCATATAAGTATTTCATCTAAAAATTCAAATACAATATAAAAATATCGTTAGATCAGCAATCTACGCATTACGCCGTATACTGGAGCAAGTGGTAATTAGCTCAGTATACCGCACAACTACAAGATGTAAAATACGCGTATAGTAGTGTATCTGCAATTTTCTCAAAAACTATAAGAAATTTCAAAATTCCATGAATACAGGTAGAAAGCAAATATTTTCTTTGGAACCAATGCAAAATTTTGAAAAGTTATATCATCAAATGAGAAAGTTACAGGTTTTGGAACCTTTGAACAGCTCTCCTGTAAATTTATGATTATGCACTTGTACCAGTATACTTAGGAGGTGTCGATATACAACACCGCGAGCTAAAAGGAAACATAAAACTAAACTGCAATTTAATGGTGTGTGTGAGGTTCCCAATCCACACTGGGCCCTTATTCTGAGAGGAGGCTTGTACCCTTTGTGCACACAAAATTTTAAATTAAAAATTAAAAAGATGATGTTTGAACACCAAATGGCTCAAGAAATGCTGCGCCATGATACGAGTGTAATTTGAGTGTTTTTTGCTGTCGAAATTCATGTTTCAAATAGGTGTAGTACATACCTCGAGTTTTTGTCCCACATGCATCGGAGCGGATGAAACTGTTTTCGCAATCATGATCCTTTGAATGATGCCAGGTGCAAACAGTTAACGGCTTGTGACTCATATTTTCGGAGCTTGTTTTACTTTAATTTATTATCACTATTTGGTTTCTCTAAATTCTAGTTTTAAGGTTAAGCGGAGCTGTCAGTCAAATCAAACAAAGTGCTTCTTCTTCTTCTCTTTTAAAATATGGCTGTTCTGTCCTAATTAATAGGACAATTTCGCCAGTGTCGAGGTAAACTCTCTTTGAGAGGCTCGTTGTACGGTGATTGTAGTTTTTGCAACTTGATAGTAAAATTCCAGAAACCACGCGGAGACCACTGCGCATTAAAAAATGTTAGACACGAGAGCAATATAGAATTTTGGGATCACTGTTCACTGTTAAGGTAAATCGCCGCATAAAACACTATCAAAATTATACTTCAACTAGCCAAAGAAACAGAAATAGCAAAATTAGATATTGTCTACATCCGCCATGTTCGAATGCTACAAATCGAATCGTCCAAACAAAGTGTCTCATTGAGTGACTGACAGTGACATGACTGACATTGACATTCGGCATGGGCCACAGATGGGATATGACATGGCAACAGACAGATTGTCCGTGTCATATCGACGTCGGTGGTTTATGCCAATGCAAATTGTAAGTGGTTAGTGTTTTTAATGTTTTATTATTTTAGTTCCATTGTGTTTTTTTTTTTTTTATTTTTTTTTATTTGTATGTAATTAGTTTTGTATTTTGATTTTATTGCTTTTTGTTTGTTATTTTTTAGGAAATTTTATCGCCTTCCGTGAAGTCGCCAAGCGGTCACAGCGGAAGACCAGCGTTGGCCTACACTGCCAACACTATGCTGAGCTGGGACCGCTTCGCGATTTCGCATATTGTTGTTTTTTTTTCTTTCTTTAATGTATTTTTATTATGTTTTGTGCGAATAGCGAATAAATATTTCTATTTCTATTTCTTATTTCTGCCCTGCAGTGGAACGTGTATAGGTTGGGATGATGATGATGATGACGAGTTTTTGGCTTCAGGTACGCCATGGTTCCCAACGTGCCCAAGGAAGCAACAATCTATCAGGATGAGAAGAAGCTGGTAGCTCCACAAGCGGAGCCTTGGAAATTCCAGTTATCCTACACCAATATCCTTATCTTCGGCTACTTCCACTTGGGTGGCGTCTACGGAATATACTTGTGCTTTACTACGGCTAAATGGGCTACCATTTTGTTCTGTAAGTAAAGTCGACCAAGAAATTAGTTTATAACCCTAAGGTGTCATTTGTAGCGCTTTGAATGTTAAAGCCTAATTTCACTTTTCACTCTGAAGTCAATATGACAATCAGCCTTTTTGTTTTGGTTTACTAATGTTTCGGCGAAAATGATTTAGAAAATTATTAGCTCTCAAACTATCCCATATTTTTATTTAGGCGAAATGTTAATTCCCAACTCAACGTTTCGCACTGATATCATTTCCCAAATAATGATTTGATAAATTATTGTTGTTGTTGTTTCTTTAAAAAAATATGGCTCTGTCCATCGGAGGACAATTTTGCCAGTGTCTAGTAGTTTTTTGCCGTTGTACGGTAAAAAATTCTAGAAAACGAAATATGAGACGTAATGGTGGATGAACGATGACAGCGCGAATCCTGATAAATTATTATTATGCGAATTATTACCTGTTTTTTTTTAAGATGTCATTTATGTTTTCGTCAGATATATTGATTGGCATACGTTAATTTATGAACATATTGAATGGCATCCAACCTACTTTCCTAATGGCAGTTATCCTGGCTGCTTTAAAAAAAAAAAAACTAGCATCGAAACCCTGTTTCGCTGATTCAGGGGTGGAATTTTAGAATTATATCCCGAGAAATTGTAAAGTTCCCGCGGGACATGAATTACTGTTATGACCTATTTTAATATTCTTAATGTCGATTAGAGACACATTGTAGCTTTATTAATTTAGCTTGTGCGTTTTCTGATTCAGTTTGTATATAAAATCTTCTTTATTCGTTTTATCCCGTGGGATATTTTGAAAATCTTTAAAAAAAAAATACCTGTTAGTATTATCTACCTGCATGTCAAATTTGAAGTCTCTAATATTTATAATTACGGATTTAGGGCCACTTTGAAGCGAAAATGTAAATCCCATTTATTACCTATCCCGCTTTTAGCTGTTAGTATTACCTACTTGCTCGCCAAATTTGAAGTCTCTAATAATTATAATTACGGAAATAGGGTCATTAATTGTAAGTCAAAATACAAATCCCATTTACTCACTATCCCGTGGGAATTTCGGAAAATCCTGAAAACTGTTTTTAACTGTTAGTATTACCTACTTGCATGCCAAGTTTGAAGTTTCTAATAATTATACTTACGGAAATAGGACTATTTTGAAGTGAATACATAAATCCCATTTATTCCCTATCCCGTGGGAATTTCGAAAAATCCTTTCTTAATGCGCGTCTTCTCCTACTAAGGAACATATTCCCAATTTCAAGTTTCTAGACCCAGCGGTTTGGGCTGTGCTTTGATCTATACCTATATAAGTCAGTCAGTCAGTCAGTCAGTCAGTTTCTTCTTTTATATATATAATAAGAAGTTAAAAGTAGACATTGATACAAAACTATTAAGCATTTATGTTTGTTAGAGAAAAAAGTTAAGAATTTCATGGATGCGTACACCGCAGCAGGGCTACTACGAAAGTCGAAACTCGAAATTCGTGTCGTGCGGTCCCTCTGACATTATACTATTTAATACGAGAGCGAGAGGGACGGTACGATACGAGTTTCGAGTTTCGTAGTAGCCCTGCAGGACCGGCCATTGTGGCGAAGGCCGATATCCAGCAGTACGTCTTCTGACGATGATGAAGATAAGAGAAGACACATTAACTTATATATTAAGAAGTGTTCCATCAGACAACGTTTTTAGTTTTAATTAAATTTTCATGGAATAATCGAGAAAAACTAACAAAAATGCAACTTTGCCAGCTCAGCAGGTATAAACTCTCTTAATCCCATGTGAATGACGGAAAACCAGAATGTTGGAATGAACTGACGCCAGATTGAGCATGTAACCGAAGTCTGTAGGCTCACTGATCAACTTACACCACAAGTACCACAACAGCTAACAGAAAATTTTATGAGATAAATAATTAAATGAATAAAAACCTACTTCTTATTATCGTCGCAGACTTCACCACAAGTACAGCGACACAGATGCCGACCCCCACAACGCAACGCGAGGGTTCTTCTACTCGCACATCGGGTGGCTGCTGGTGGTGAAGCACCCTGAGGTCAGAAAGAGAGGGCAGGCTATCGACGTCTCGGACCTTCTGAGGAATCCGGTGCTTACCTTTCAGAGGAAGTAGGTGGATAGTTTTTGTATCAACATTTTAACTTTGTCATACACTTCTATTTTGTATCCTATCAGTATAATCTGTAAAACTACCTAATTTAGTGCTGGAACCTAAATTTTGAGTTAAATATAGATAGGGCAAAATATGACATAGACTCTGTATAGGTGTAGAATATGGATGCGTTCACTTTAAAACGTTGTTAGTTAACTAATGTAGGTAACAATTTATAATAAAGATTTAGTCCGTCAGTTGTTCACATATTATGGATAGTAATGGTGGAGCATCAAACCTAAACCGTTTTGAAACCTCGAGCTAATTTGGCTTACCTACTCTTTATTTGAGAACTATAAAATGTGTTCCTCCACGGTTTTAATATAAAAAGTCGGTGGAAATTGAGTTCTATGGGCATCCTCTAGTACTGACTAAAGTATTTAGTGCAGTATGCAATGTAGTATTTGAGAACTTCGTTGCTAGATCTTTTTAAATACCTAATTATGTTTTGTTTTCCCCTTATTTTCCAGGCACGTGATTCCCCTGCTGACGTTAGTCTGCTACGTCATTCCAACTGTCATCCCGATGTACTTCTGGGGTGAAACCTTCACCAACGCCTGGCACATCATGATGCTGAGATTCTGCATCGGCCTTAACTTCGTCTCTCTTATAAACAGCGCAGCCCACACCTTCGGGAACAGACCTTATGACAAGAATATAATGCCGACTCAGAACATGGGTGTGACGCTGGCCACTCTAGGAGAAGGCTTTCACAACTATCACCACGTCTTCCCTTTGATTACAAAGCAGCAGAACTTGGGAATAATAAGTTTAATTTGACTACGAAGTTCATTGACTTCTTCGCGTGGATTGGCTGGGCTTATGACTTGAAGACAGTTAAACATGAGGCTATAGTAAAAAGGGCAGTAAGAACTGGGATGGAACGTTGTCTTTTTGATACAAAGGATATTTCTGGGCAGTCCTGGATGCTGTCATTTCGCTGTTACATAATTGTTAATTTTTGATGTAAAAAATCTAGTAATTTTCAAGACAATTTTAATATTGATGATGATTTAAATATTAGGTAATATTTGTTAATGTGACATTGGTTATGATTATTGTTAATTTATAATAAAAATAATAATAATAATAATGCCTTTTTAGATATTAGGTACTCAAATAAAACAGGAGTTTAATAGTGAAAAGTTTACGAAGTTTATCAATGATTTTGTATCCTGTACTAGGAGTCCCTGTGTGATACAATCCCAATAAAAAACCAGATCCACAGCTATATTTGGGATGCACCAAAATAAATAACCAATAGTTTTTATTTTATTTTTGGAAAGAATAGGATATTTCAAGATACCATTTTCATTGATATTGAATTTGGATGAGTATTTAATTTTTTATAACTTTTTTACGAAATACGCTGGATGATGTCACAGTGAGACAGCCACGTTTCATTGCCTAGAAAAAATCAGGTCGTCCAGAACATAATCTGTGGCATTACAATTTGACAATAATTCAAGCACGGCTTAGGGTCCTAAATGAACTATGACAAATAGTTTTATTTATTTCTCTTCATTTAGCTTCGATTATTTGTATTTACTTGTAACGACGTGATTTAACAATTTAATTTGTAAAAATACAATGGAAATACTCGTATACATTTCGGACTTTACGATAAATTACAACTGTTTAAAGCCGGGTGCGCATCATGTGATTAAAGTTCTATCTTTGTCACTCGTTGCTATTATATGCAGGACAGCAACATTTCAAACTGTCAATTTGCTTAAGAGTGTAGACCTGCTTTATAACTGCCTTTGTGCCGGGATACTGCAGGGGTCAAATGAGGGTCATGACTTAAATTTTGTTTATTTAATTCAGTTTATCACATTTTTATATTTATCTATATAATTATATTTATCCGTTGCTTAGTACCCATAACACAAGCTTTGCTAAGCTTACTTTGGGACTAGGTTAATTGGTGTGAATTGTCCCGAGATATTTATTTTTTTATTTATTTATTTGGAATCTGATTTCTGAGTACGCTTCACAAAGCCTATGTCTCCAAATGGTTTTCGATTTATTAAATCTTGACAAAAATTGGGACATCCCAATGCTGCCGCGGATGCAGGGATGTGGCGCGCCCGCGCATGGTCGTGTGGTCGTGTAGAAACAGTTAACGCGCGCCTCCGCAAACATCCCTGATGCGCTACAGTGGCGAGGCAGTCCCAACAATGCCCGGAACGCATTATTATATTGGACCCGAAGGGCCCCCCAGGCTTTTTGAGTATGCGCCCACAGACTGCGTGTGTAGAGGGAAGTGCAAAAAGCGCAAAACAACGTAACCTTCGCCTCCCTCGAGCACCCCGCAAGTCTGCTTGCGATCACATTTGCCAGAACCAATAGAGCCCTTCGCTCCCTTTCAACATCCAGGTCGTCCTTGAGGTCAGTCGCAAGCACATGACCTAGATATTTAAATTGGTTCACTCTGTGGATAGGAGTGCCATCGAGACAAATTAGAGGAATCTCATTTCTATGCTTGCGACCGCTCTCAAAGACCATTTACTGGCTTATCACAATATTATATTTTAAGCCGTGGCTTGTTGCATAGGTTTCACACATTACGAGCAACCTACGCTAATCCGTACACCGACACACTAAGCAGCACCATATCGTCTGCGCTAATGATGTTGTTAACGCAGACTCCATCTATGTGGCAGCCGACAGGTGTACCTACTGCTGAGTGCCTCAATGAGTCCGTTCACATAGGTACAAGTTGAAAAGCGTCGGCGAAGTACTAGGGTAAAGGCACCAGAAGTCAGCCTTTTAACGGAAATTTCAAGTTTGAACCTTTGTTATTTCTACAGGTAGGGCAGATAATAAAATGTACTACTCAGTTTGGTTCATTATTTACTCTTGTTTTAATACAAACAATGGAATAACAAAACAACTTCTTTGGTAATTTTATATTTAATTTTAAACACAAAATAGCACTTTCTCCCAGTAATCAGCCACTAAAATCTAATAATCGGCCTCTGTGTACCCAGTAATCAGCCTAGCCACTTATTAATTAAAAAGAGATCAAAATCAACAATAATCATATTTTATGATAATCAACAAAGTAATTAGTACCTAATTTGGTACTTCTTCAAATAAACGGAATATAATATATATACCTAACAAGGAACGGCTGAACACTGGTGCCGCAAAAACCTAGTAGTCAGCCTTATAAAAACATATTTCGAAATACGGCCGACTACTGGGTTTTTCTCAAAATTATGTAGGGAACGTTAAATTCCATTTGTATATTTAAATTTAACGGTTTTAATGGGCTGCTCTTGTTAAGATATGAGAAATATGTGTTTTACCCAGAAGTCAGCCCCAGCAGGCTGAGAATTGGATGTCGTATAAAAAAATAGTATCCAGTACCCAGCCCCCTAAATTTTTACGTAAATCAGAGATAATTTAGCTAAATATTGATGAAATTTAATAGATAAACTAGTAATTAACACACACAAGCAGAAAAATAGTCACTTTTAACGTAATAACATAACTTTTCTTACCTTTTCCGAAAACACTATTTGCTGTTGAAAAAATGGCGGACATGGCACCAAAACTCACGTCGACTGACAGCACTTGTTTAAACGAGTTTAATTCTACCCGTTGCCCGCTTACTGCACCAATCACGATATGCACTGACGAATGAGGAATCAAAGCATCTTTTCAACCACTCGTGATTGGGTAATTCGAAAAATACCGCTATTTATGAGTAATTAAAGACGCAAAAGGCTGACTAGAGGATCCTGGCTGGTCACTGGTGCCTTTACCCTATTAAAAATAAGGTTCCGTAGCCATTATGAAAAAAATAAGTAATATTTTTCAAAGGATTTCGTATTTTATACAGAATCTTTCTAGTTTAGGTATATTTTATACCTTAGGCTGCTATTTACTCTTAAACTAAGTACTAATAATTCTCAAGCAAACTAACCCGTTATAGTTTTCCTTAAAAGTTTGATGTACTAACTACCATTCTGAATTTTTTCAAAATAGATTTATTCCAGAATATTGTAGTTTCCACGAGGCGTGCGATGAAGGAATTCTTCGGAGACAAAGTGGCGCTGAATACCATGGCAAAAACTTGAAATGGACATAGTTTTAAGATGATGAAAAAGACACAGAAATACATTTTAATGATAAGTTTACGTCAAAAATAAACAAAAATTCAGTTTCGAAATAATCAGTCATATATTTATGGAATAATTCATGAATCATTGGCACCCGCAGCCGCACTGTCCGGAGATGGAGACGGAGCCGGAGGCGGGCACGGTGCCGCTGAAGTCGACGGCGCCGAGCACCGGCACGGAGCCGACGACGACGGTGTTCCCGCCCACGCCGATGTCGCCCGCCACGCCCACCTGCCCGGTGCCCATGCCGCCGTATGAGCCGTACGACGCGGAGCTGACTGAGCTCAGAACCTGGCTGCCCTGGCTGGACACACCAACGTTGCTGCCAAGGTTGGACAGGCCAATGTTGCCCAGGCTAAGACCAGAACCACCCAAGTTGGAGCATCCAATGCTGATCGGTGACGGAGAGTAGCCGTAGGAGATCTGGCCGCAACCACATTGCTGCTGGCTCATCACGGACTAGAAAAGATATATCCAGAAATCAGACGCTTGCCTCACAAAAACCATTGATTTATTTTACTATATATTAATAAATATAATACTCGTAGCTCTATAGTTATAGTTCTTCTATAGTATTTTAACTACATAACATTAATAAAAACGAAACAATGGACCGTACAGCTTAGGGGTAAGAGAATCTGACTGTAAAGCTTGATGTTCCAAGTTTGATGCCCGGTCGAGGCAGATATATTTGAGCCAAAAACAAAAAAAATGTTTTTATTTATTTATTCATTTATTCATAATAAAGACTTACAGTATACACCAAAGCATCTCTTTTGATTCATGTATATATAAAGTATGAGAAGAAAGAAAAGAAAGAAAGAAAAAAATATGCATTTATATATACAAGTTTAACGCCGTGTGACCCATAATTTATTTTTATATTTATAAAGCTTGGCTTAGTTTGAGTGAATTTGTGTCGACTTTGCATAACAGAAAACACAAAATATAATAATATTTTCATGCTATCTAATTCCCGTGATTTTTCCCCTTATTGCAGAAATATCTAAAGTAAAGTTTTATATAAACTATAATAATCTGTATGTGACATAATTTTAGTTCAATTGCAATATAACAACGCTTTTTCCTAAGTCATAGACGGTAAGTTACATTAATTTATTTACCTGGATCAGGCAAGCCTGGGCGAACAGAGCGAGGACGACGAAGGGAGACATTGTCAATAAAGTTTCTTGTTTCTCGAAAGAAGTAAGACTGATTTGACTAAACCTCAGTAGTCTTTTTATACCAACCACTGCTATATTGACAAATGTTGCAGATTTACGCAAGTAATATTTATCACTTAATAATTTACTTATAGGTTATAAAGGCACTCGGTCAATTCAAGTCCTTATCAAGGTGACGATTGTAACACCATTGCACGCACCTGTCCTGTACCAATCCTCCATTACTATCAAATTATTATGAACTTGCCATTGAGAAACTGAAGAGGTTTTCCGCTATATAAACAAGGCTGATGTTTCAGTATGTCATTCTACGTTTGTTACCAAACTACGAAACTTCAAAATGACTTTCAAAATCGTTGTCCTGTGCGCGGCTGCGTTCCTGGTTCAGGTAATCATATTTAATCATCGTATTGGCCGTAGGACGTCCACTGTTGGACATAGGTCTCTCCCATAGAACTCCAGTTGCTTCAGTTGTAAGCGGCCTGCATCCACCGTGAACCCGCGGCTCAGCATAATAAATTAGCGTCGTGAATCATAATAAATTAAATGCTGTAAATGTAGAAGTTTACTTTTCAGCCAAACATTTTAAAGTACCTATGATCTTTTTTCCTTTTGCATTGTCGCCAAAATTAGTTATCTTTCATTCACATTTTATTTCAGTCCATCGCTGGCCAAGCCTGCGGCAGAATCAGCCTCCCAGCACCCAGCTGCGGCAACACCGTCTCCGTGTCCAACAACGGTGGCTCCCTGATCGTGACCAGCGTGGGCCCCATCGCGCCCGCCGGCATCGCCGTCGCCACCGACCTGGCTCTGGCCGGAGACCTGGGCCTCAGCGGCACGCTGCCGTTCCTGAGCGCCGTGGGCTTCAACGGCCAGTTCCCGACCGCTGGCTCGGCCGCCGTCTCCTACGGCTGCGGAGACGGCAACATCGCCATCACCCAGGAGATTGGCAACCCCAGCGGCCAAAACGCCGCCTCCGGGTCTGGTCTCTGCGTATCTCAGCTCGCTACCTGCGGTTGTGGCCGTTAATGAACTTCATTAACTTGTAGAGCTCTTTAATAAATCTTGCTGATTCAAAACAATTTTACGTTTTGATTTCAAAACCCTTGAGTTTTATAACGACTCTAGTACATAATCACCTGCGGCCTACGTTTCTTGAAACATTGCATTTGACGTTTGTAACTATTACAACACTTGGGACTTATCACGCTTAACGAAACGCACGTAAAAAGAGCTCTGGGTGACTAGTGGAGGGGATACGTTTGCGTATCTGTCAACTAACAAGCCAATGGCGTGACGGCTCCGACGCCCCCTCCCGCGTCCCCCACTGCTCCGCCGCCAATTGGGTCCGTATTTCGCTCATTGCATTTAATGAACAAGTAAATTTAGTATCATCTCCCTTGCTTAGGATTAATAAATAAAACATGCCTTTATTTATTATTTAGAAGCCTGTAGAGGCTGTAGAGGTGTCCCACTGCTGGGCAAAGGCCTCCCCTCATGTCCTCCACTCTACCCGGTCTTGGGCGATCTCTGACCAGCTGCGAAGAAAGGCGTCCAGATCATCCCGCCATCGGCGCCAGGGCCAGCCACGCCGCCGAAGTCCGTTTTGTGGTATGCAGTCTGTGGCTATTTTAGCCCACCTATTGGGTTCCATACGGCTGACGTGGCCTGCCCAGTCCCATTTCAGCCTGGCAGTCTTGGCACTCACATCAGCAATGCGTATTTTGGAGCGCAATATAGTGTTCCGGATCCGGTCAACCCGTTTCACTCCCAACATACTGCGCTCCATTGCTCTCTGGCAAACCTTCAATTTGGTCTTTTGTAACTCAGTAAGTGACCATGTTTGAGCACCGTAAGTTAGGACAGGCAGTATACACATGTCGACGAGCCTCCGCTTTAGGGCTAGCGGAAGATCGCCCTTCATGTGTTCTTTCATGGACCAATAGCTCTTCCAGGCGTTTTGGATCCGTCTTTCGACTTCCTTATCCTGTCTGTGGTTGAAAGAGACTAATTGGCCTAAATAGGGATACTCGTCGACATATTGTAACAACTGCCCGTCTACCTCTACCTTACCTTTCGTGCTGATGGTCATTACCTGAGTTTTTGGCCGGTTCATTTTCAGACCAACTCGAAGGCTTGCAGAGCTTAGTTCTTGAAGCATTGTTTGTAATTCCGATGTAGATGAAAAGAACAGAACAATGTCGTCGGCGAATCTAAGATTAGTTAATCTTTTTTCGCCGATAATGCCCTTCGTCTCCCACAAGGCCGCCAGGCTACGGAACACTTGCTCTAGGGTACTTGTGAAAAGTTTTGGAGATAATGGGTCGCCCTGTTTGACACCTTTTTCAATTTTAAATGACTGTCCGGTCGATTGCAGTTTTATGTCCGCTGTGCTGTTATCGTATATGAAGTTGATAAGGTTAATGTAGGTGTGTTCAATGAGGGCTATCGCGTATGAATTCGCCACTAGAGGCGCTAGTGTAGCGTGAGGTTTCCGAAATGTCAAATCTCATAGTTTTTGGGTGAGCTACGCGGGTTTATTTATAATTAGAATAATTTTGTGAATATTTTGCAAAATCTGAAATTAATTATGGCAAATATGCGTTCCGGGGCAATGAATATCTGTGTTTTGAGACAGTTTTGTCTTTCGGAAACCTTTGTCCTCCCTTTTTTCCGAACAAAACGGGGACTATGCAACACTGTGGCATGCTCGATATTTTTATGGTACGGTTTTAAGGTGTATTAAATATGATTTTAATCTAAACTTTGTTTTCACACCCGTAAAAACCGACTTTGAAAGCTATACTTAAAAACCTCACGCAACAGTGCGCCATCTAGTGAGACAAAAAACGATAGCCCTCATTCCTTGTTGGTGGAGTGCTTCAATTATGGATGGATGGGTGATACTGTCGAATGCTTTCGAATAGTCAACGAAAGCGAGGCATAAAGGCTGGTTATATTCGTGGCACTTTTCACACCGACACAGTCGCACCAGCCTGTCAGCGTGGTGAAATAGGGTTCAGTTGAAATAGTCTAGTTTTAGAGTATGGGAGGCGACTAAGGGCTCTAAAATGAAGGTGGGCTTCAGCGCCTTCTATTCTGCTCTCCTAAGCTAAGAGGTGGAATAAAAAAACACGAGTTATTTAGAATATTTTTCAGTTTTTGAGCTTAGAAATAGTATTAGTAACTCTAGTGTTTTTTGTTGAGATAAATAAATAAATATAAATATCATGGGACAGTTGACACCAATTGACCTAGTCCCAAACTAAGCAAAGCTTGTACTTTGGACACTAGGCAACGGATAAACATACTTATATAGATAAATACATACTTAAATACATATAAATCAACCAAGACCCGAAAACAAACATTCATATGATTCATACAAATATCTGCCCCGGCCGGGATTTGAACCCGGGACCTAACACCCTAGATACTAACTTCATCAATCAAATGATAATCGTACGTATCAAATACGTTTATTTTATCCAAGATAATCGTGTTAAATTCCGGGCCCAACCGTACCATCGACATCTATGTACCTTACGGCACTAGACTGGCTGTTTGGAACAAAACGCGCGGCGCATCAATCATCAATATTACTTTGACACAACCGCTGTCACGGACGTCAACAGACTATAGTGAACTGTTCACAAAACCGCGCTGTGAACTGTTTTTGTGCGCCGTTTTGATGTAAGAAACATGCAGTCTAGTACATAGATGTCAATGAACCGTACCTATATACGTATGTATACTATTTATTGCACATTAAAAATGAAAAAAAGAGAGAAGAATACAGTGAGAAGCAAAAAAGGCGAGCAAATCTCTAATATGGGATCTGTGCCAGCTAACCTATTTATGAGAATCAACTACTCGTCAAACATCGATCACGGTCAATCTGTCAAGAGTGTAGCAAAAAATAACTTTGCAGAATATTTTTTTCTTATCGAAAATACAAACTGAAACATAGATGCACAGAAAAACCAGCGCTGGGAATCGAACCCAGGTCCTCAGCATTCCGTGCTGCGTGCTATACCCCTACACTACCACTGGACAGGAGTAGGTACAGCCACAAATTTCTCCTATGCACCACATATATCAGCTTGTTTGTTTATTATTTAGTCACTTAAGCAGCGACACTAGCGACATCTATGTTTTAGCCCTAATCGAGAAACTTTCAACACTCCATCGGAATTCGGAACTAACCGCTCACCCGGACAAGAGATGTAAGCAATCAAATTAAGATTGATTAAGATTTGCTTAAGTGACTAAATAAGAAACAAACAAGCTGAGATATGTGGTGCATAGGAGAAATTTGTGTCTGTACTCCTGTATAGCATGCAGCACGGAATGCTGAGGACCTGGGTTCAATTCCCAGCGCTGGTCTCTTTTTCTAGTTTTTCTGTGCATCTATGTTTCAGTTTGTATTTTTGATATGGATTTTACGGGATGACCGTATATATGTACTCTGTATATGTACTCTGTGGTAAAAGTAGCTAAATTTGGAGATGAAATAGAAAATACAAAAATTCTCCAAAAACAAATCTTAACATTTTCTTGTTTTATCTGACTATTTCTTTTAAATAACAAATAATATTCATGTCCACAACAAATAAAATGCCAAAAAATTGAGCCAGCAACATTTATTTGAGAACTGTACAAGTTAATCAGTTCATTTAACGGCCACAACCGCAGGTAGCGAGTTGAGATACGCTGAGACCAGACCCGGAGGCGGCGTTTCTGCCGCTGGGGTTGCCGAGCTCTTGGGTGATGGCGATGTTGCCGTCTCCGCAGCCGTAGGAGACGGCGGCCGAGCCAGCGGTCGGGAACTGGCCGTTGAACGCCACGGCGCTCAGGAACGGCAGCGTGCCGCTGAGGCCCAGGTCTCCGGCCAGAGCCAGGTCGGTGGCGACGGCGATGCCGGCGGGCGCGATGGGGCCCACGCTGGTCACGATCAGGGAGCCGCCGTTGTTGGACACCGAGACGGTGTTGCCGCAGCTGGGTGCTGGGATGCTGATTCTACCGCAAGCTTGGCCAGCGATGGACTGAAATTAAAGGCATTATTAAAAATGTGTGTGTGTTTCGTTATCACTGAACTTATTAACATTTTTCTTTTTTAAATAACAAAAAGGTTAGATAAATACACAGTCATTATACCATGTGCAAAGGTGCCCAATACACTTGCCGCGGTGGCTCGTTGACCCACATTGGGCAACCTTTGCACCGGAATTTACAAAAACTAACAGATTGGGATCCAATCCACAACATGGACCAAGTTATAGGTCAACATGAAATAGGAACTTATTCATATGTTACTCGCGTATAAGTCGTTGAATTGGCAATGAATAGGCCATATAGCAAGGAAAACAGATGGCCGTTGGGGCCTGAAAGTTCTCGAAAGGAGACCGTGGATCGGCAATCGCAGCTTAGGACGTCCACCAACGAGATAGACGGATAGCCTGGCTAAAGCCGCCTAGAGGACTATGGGGGAGGTCTATGTCCAACAGTGGACGTCCTACGGCTGATATAATGATGATTCATACCTGAACCAGGAACGCAGCCGCGCACAGGACGACGATTTGGAAAGTCATTTTGAAGTTTCGTAGTTTGGTAACAAACGTAGAATGACATACTGAAACACCTGCCTAGTTTATATACCTACCGAAATAGGACCTCGGCTGCACCTTCTGTTTCACAATTTGTAAGTTAATAATGTAATTTGATAATGTTGTAGGAGGATTGGTACAGAACAGATGCAAGTGCAACGTTATTTGGTCATATGACGATAAGAATGCCAGTTGTGCCTTAAAAATTTAAGAATTAGTGATAAAGTCTAAGCTTTGTTAAATTGACCTATTTCTACATACTTGTTGCATTTGGTATAAAAGTAGGTACTACTTGGATTTTGTTTATTCATTCTTTCTTCTTACGGGAAACAAGAAACTTTATTGACAATGTCTCCCTTCGTCGTCCTCGCTCTGTTCGCCCAGGCTTGCCTGATCCAGGTAAATAAAAAAAAACAAGCTCTCGCTACTAAGTATTTATTATTTTATTTTACCCATTTTGACGTGTTTTACAAGCTTTTATATAACTTGCCCTGTTTGTTGGGGTCAAATCTTGTAAGTCCATTTTGACTCATTTCCAAAAGTCGAATTGACTTGAAATTTTGTATACTTACATAGATAAGTTGGATGTTTGTTATGCAAGTACAGTCAGCAATAAAAGTTTGTATTAAAATTTAATTTTTAAAATAATATCTAATTAAAACTTACCTAGGTAGGCTATTATGATAGATACACGGGTCACTCAACTATTAATAGTCGAAATAATACTCGACATGGTTCAAGCTAATTCGTAACTCCTTTACAAGGTGAGATCGATTGAAAAGCTAAACGTGAATTCCGTTCGAGCTCATCTTGAAAATAACACTTAGATTGGCTCGAAACATGTCAAGCATACCTCGATTATTGTTCTGTAAGTAAACATTGTATTATTTTTATCATCATGTCTATGTCTCATGGTTGTTTAACTCTAGCCATTTTCCTGTATTTTCGTTTAGAAAGAGACAGCAGCAACAAAATAGTCTCACTTAACAGTAGCAGTTGAATAAGTAGATTTTAGAACAAGCACATAAAACGCCCCAGTTTAACCGAGACGTTTATATCTACTCGAGCTGCAGACGAGGGTTGATAGTTAAGTCGAAGGTAAAATAAGATTTTTAACAAGTTATACACTTTGATTTTCACTCCGATTGCAAGGAAATTAAACAATAGTACATTTACTTAGTAGGTATATTTTTTTCATGCATTACGACATGTATTTACTTATTCGTATTATTTTATTTACCTTACACTTTGTGCCCAAGTCCGATTCGCATTTGGCCATTTTTAACAATAATCATTTAGAAAAAAATAGGGTTCCGTAGCCATTACGAAAGAAATTAAGTGATATTTTTCTAAAGATTTCGTATTTTATACGGAATCTTCCAAGTTTAGGTATATTTTATACCTTAGGCTGCTATTTACTCTGATACTACTAATAATTCTCAAGCAAACTTAGCCGTTATAGTTTTCCTTGAAAGTTTGATATACTTACTTACTACCATCCTGATTTTTTTCATATTTTTCCAATCACTGGTTTAGATTTTAGAGGGGGGGGGGGGACGCTCGATTTTAATGAAAATTTGCACTTTAAAGTTGATAGTAGACCTATCCAACGATACCCCACACTATAAGGTTGTATGAGAAAAAAAAATCACCCCCACTTTACGTCTATGGGAGGTAGTAAAAAAAAAATTCTTTTTTTATTTATTGTACCATTTTGTCGGCATAGTTTACATAGATCCGTGCAAAATTACAGCTTTCTAGCATTGATAGTCCCTGAGCAAAGCCGCGGACAGACAGACAGACAGTGAGACATGGCGAAACTATAAGGGTTCCGTTTTTGCTATTTTGGCTCCGGAACCCTAACCAGCATTAATTGTTAAAATAATTATGTATAATACTTATAAATGTAAACACGTTTGCGAAATACCTAGCTGACTATTGTTTTGTATCTGACACAGTTCAAATCGTTTATACCTAAAAATAAGCAAACCTAAATAAACAGTATTAAAGGTGCAAGTCCTTATTTATTTTTAGGTAAATCAGTACCTAAGTAGGCATTAAATAAATTATTGTAAAATTAAATATGTCCCGCGGTTTTGCTTTTGTAGAAAAAAAATCATAACAAAAAATTGAACCGACTACAAAAAACCATGAAAATAATTTTCTACCAGTCTGAAGTCGGTCGGTGCCTCAGCACGAGCCAGCAAGTCAAGAGTGGACCTATAGTCATCTACTTCACCTAAGTACGCACTTTATATTGGAATTCAATCACTCAATTATTATGATGTTTTTTTGTAGTCGGTTCAATTTTTTGTTAAATTTTTTTTCACGCTTTTTAGTGTAAATAATCTAAGATACAATAGTTTAATATCAAATGCTCGTCACCTTTACGAAAGATTGCTTTTTCTGATGCAGAGACGTTCATTAATGAGGAGTCCTGATGCTTCACCACCCGTTTTACCATATGCATTACAAGTAGCATAAATTGCTTAGCAACTGTGTCAAAGTAATTAAAATTTAACCCGTGAAATTCTTGTTATTGTGTAGTAACTCCGATTGCCAACTGTGGTCTTCATCATCAGTTCCACTTCACCAATGATGATTTTCCAAAGAGCTAATGCACGAGTTACTACTAAATATATCCAAGAGTTCCCTCGATTTCCTTCAATCTGATGATTGCATCAGATTGAAGGAACCTTATTGAAGACATTAATAGACGAACGCAAAAAAAAAATTCAAATCGGTTCAAAAATGACGAAGTTCTGAGGTAACAAGCATTCGCCCCCCCCCCCCCCCTCTAAAATCTAAACCGGTAGGTGAAAAAATTTGAAAAAATTCAGAAAGGTAGTAAGTATATCAAACTTACAAGGAAAACTATAACGGCTGAGTTTGCTTGAGAATTCTTAGTAGTTTAAGAGTAAATAGCAGCCTAAGGTATAAAATATAACTAAACTTGGATGATTCCGTATAAAATATTACATTTTTTTATCGTAATGGCTACGGAACCCTATTTTGAGCGTGTTTGACACTTTCTTGGCCGTTTTTTTTTATTTTGAAGTCGGTTAAAAATAGAAATGGAATGTATGTATGTCTATTCCTATGTCCTATCGTAACTACTCAACGGCTGAACCGATTCTGATAAATGATACGTCATTGGATTCCTCTTGATGACGCGAGTGACACTGGCTACATGAAATTCCTGAAAAATCAAGGTGGCGGATTTTTGGCGCCATATTGTGAGTTTTCAAAAAAAACAATCCTATCGAGTAGGGTATCAAATGAAAGCTAAGAATTAGCCCATTCTAAATATATATGGGCTATAATTGTTTGAATATATTCAGGATAATATCAAAAACGTGTGAAAAAAAAACAATAAATTAAAAAAAAAAACAAAAACCTAAAAGAAGAAAACAAGTCTAGTGAGCTAAAGTATGTTAAGTAGCTACGTAACTTAAAGCTCAACAGTCGGGACCCATTCAAATCGTGACCAGCTCAAAAATTCTTAGTACCTAATGGGACCCGACTCGACATCGACTCGACTTAAACTAGCTACTAACAGAGTTCTAGCCCACTAAACTTGTTTTCTTCTTTTTAGTATTGTTTAGAGCAGTCAGGTTTTTTATTTTTAAATTTATTGTTATCTGTTAGAGTTCTGTTGCTAAAAATATATACCTATGTACGAAGACTGATTTTTAACTTTATTTTGCAGTCTGTGATGAGCCAGCAGTGTGGTTGCGGCCAGATCTCCTACGGCTACTCTCCGGCACCGATCAGCATTGGGTGCTCCAACATGGGGGGTTCTGGGCTTAGCCTGGGCAACATTGGCCTGTCCAACTTTGGCAGCAACAGTGGCGTGTCCAGCCTGGGCAGCAACAGTGGCGTGTCCAGCCTGGGCAGCCAAGTCCTCAGTTCGGTCAGCTCCGCGTCGTGCGGCTCGTACGGCGGCGTGGGCACCGGGCAGGTGGGCGTGGCGGGCGACATCGGCGTGGGCGGGAACACCGTCGTCGTCGGCTCCGTGCCGGTGCTCGGCTCCGTCGACTTCAGCGGCACCGTGCCCGCCTCCGGCTCCGTCTCCATCTCCGGACAGTGTGGCTGCGGGTGCCAATAATTCATGACTTATTCCAAAAATATATGACTGTTTGTTTTGCAACTTTAATATGTGTTTATTTTTGTCAAATTTATTTCCTGTAATCTGGTACACCTATGGTTGGTTCCATAAGGCCGCTCGCCAACGGCGACTTTTTGCAGCGATGCAGTAGCGATGCTGTCGCGCGTTCGCATAGATACAGTCGCGATGCGGTCGCTAGCTGTGTACCCTCGCCCACATAACCACGATTCAGTCGCGATGCAAACGCGCTACTGCCGCGCTTCACCCTCCCTCCCTTCACACCCTCCCTCCGTTCTCTCCACGATGTCGTCCGAAACCGTCGCGCGTTTGCATCAATACAGTCGCGATGCTGCAGCGCGTTAGTAGCGCGTTAGTAGCGATGCTGTCGAGCATTTACAAAACGCGCGACTGCATCGCTACAAAAAGTCGCCTTGGGCGAGGACTCTAATATTTGTAATAATATTTATCAACTGTCTTCGACCTGACTTTAGCGACTTCCCATTTAATATTTTCTTTCTAAATTGTAAGAATATGGGTATCTTTATTCCTATAACATCATCACTAGAAAATAGGATACGCACACACAATTAAAAAAAAAACCTAATTTGATTGAGGATTATTTGGAGAGGCAGCTTGGCCTTGTAGCTCCTGTGGGACCAGTCGGTGTGCTCCCGCCGTCACTCCCAGCACTGAAGCTACCAGGCAGATTACAGCTGAAACAAACCTTATTTTTATCATCATCAGACGAAAGAAGCACTGCTGGATATTCGCCTTCACCACAATGTCTAGTAATGCGGTGGACGCATCAATAAAATTTGTGAATTTTTGTTCCATCACCGTAGCACTCAGCATAAGGCACTTGTCCCACCGCCGACGATGAGCGAGAAGCGAGCAGAGCGAGTAACTAGAAACGAGTGGGCGAGCAGTGAAAAGCGAGTGTTCGAGCACGACGGGCGATTACTCGCTCCACTCGCTCGAGCCGGGCGGCCGCCAAGCTAATAGCGCTGAGCTAGTTTTATAGCTCAGCGAGTTTTATAGCTCTTGTCGCTGCGACAAAAGATGTAAGAGCGAGTTGTCGCCGGCAGTGTGAACCGCCAGCGATCAACTATTAATATATATGTATCTTTTACTCACACAGGATCTTATATCTTTTGTTCGTTTCTTGAGCGAGAAAATAGTCGATAGCCAATCGTTTCCTCGCCGGCGGTGAGACAACTGCCTAAGGGTGGTTTCCACCCGCACCATCTCGATGATTGGTGCTCTTCCACTACCTCGCACGTGTAAAATATGGAATGTTATTTTGTTTAGCCCGATAATGGATGAATATTCAGCATTTTTGTGTCATTAGTGTCTTCGCGGGAGTTATTAAGGGGATCCCATGACCCAATGACCTTCGATCTGAATTCCTTAGTTTTCTCATGTTTTTTGTAGCTTATTATATTAACAACAACGGCTTTAAGCAATATAGTATCCCATATTTACTTCGAGATATTTGGCATCAAATTTGAACAATTTTAGGCCAAAAAACTGGTTTTATGGCCATAACTTTTGTGTTAATTAGTTTCAAATGAAAACCCTCGACCAGTTTTTAGAGACGTCAAAGACGAACCCATGATGTAGATTTCGTATATTTTAGATCTTTAACGTCAATAGAGATACGAAATAAGTGTTTTTTCAGACAATGCTTAAAAAAATCATACAAAATGAAGTATTCATTTTTTTCAAAATCCCGTAGACATAAATGGAGATAAAAGATTGGAGAACTGATAGCCGTTTGACTTATAATTCTATCTGTGTAGTGCAAAAGTAGGAGCTACGATTAAAAAACTTGTCAAAAATCGATGGAAACCTCGGTTAGCCCCTTAAAAGAGGTAAGTAATGTCCAGTAGGGTCAGATCATCAAAATTGGAATGTGGGTAATTTTACCCGACTGCGAAGTAAAGCAGCCCACGAGGCTAATTAGCAACTCATGTTTAGATAACTTTGCACATAATGTAAAACGTGGTCATAGTGTTAAAGTTTTGGACCTTGGTCTATCTGACCATACTGCCCAAGTTCTTACATTTCCCGTTAAGAAGACTTGCATCATTGACTCTTGGCGAGTCACAAAGCGTGATTATGCACAAGCAAATTTACAGAAATTTAAAAGACATTTAGAAAGTCTGTCTTTTGCTGACATTTACAACACCAACGATGCGAATATAGCTTACAACTCTTTTTTAAATATTTTTCGTATGCTATACGACTTATGCTTCCCAACTAAGTTATTAATGAAAAGAACTAACAGAAAGATAAAATGGATATCGAGAGGTATTAAAGTCTGTAGCAAAAAGCAAAGGCAACTTCTTTGGAAATATAGACATTCTCCTACAACAGAAAATAAAATGATGCTTATAAACTACTCTCGGAGATATAAAAAAATTATAAAACTAACTCAAAAAGCTCAAAATAATCACAAAATTAATATTGCACAAAACAAAACGAAAGCTGCTTGGGATATTATAAATACAGCAAAAAGGAGCTGTCCATTAGATCCTATCCTAAAAATAAAGGCAGGGGATGATTTTGTTACAGATCCCAAGTCTATAGCCGACATATTTAATAATCACTTTATTAATCATACAAAAAATCCGGCATGTAATGTGAATATGATTTGTAATGATATCGTCACCATGCATTCTATGTTCATGTCACCAACTACTCCACGGGAAATTGAAAAAATAATAAGCTCCCTGAAGAATACAAATAGTGTAGGCTATGATAACATTGCAACCAAAGTAGTAAAATTTGTAAGTGATACCATTGCCAAACATTTGAGCCACATAATCAATATTTCTATTTCTACAGGTGTATTTCCAAGTTCTTTAAAAATAACAAAAATTAAACCTTTATTCAAAAAAGGTATCAAAGAAGATGTAAATAATCATCGACCGATAGCTATCATTCCCGTTTTTTCAAAAGTATTTGAAAAGGCAATACACAAAAGAGTCAACAACTATTTTGAAAAAAAAATCCCTATTTTGTGCGGAGCAAAAAGGTTTTAGGAAAAACGTTGGCATAAATATGGCAGTTTATGATTTTATTAATGTTGTTATGGACAGTGTTGATAATGGTATACCTGTGTGTGCATTGTTTACCGATATGACCAAGGCATTTGATCATGTGGACCACAAGATTCTCCTATACAAGCTTGGCCTTTATGGTATAAGGGGTCAGGTTCGGAAGCTTATTGAGTCTTATCTCACTGATCGACAACAATATACCGAGATATCTAGGGTATGTACAAAAACCAAAAGAGATATTATATACACATCTGACACTAAATTTGTGAAATACGGTGTTCCGCAGGGCAGTGTGCTTGGCCCTCTGCTTTTCTTGATATACATAAATGATTTGACAAAAGCGGTATATCACCCTATGATTATGTTTGCTGATGATAGCACATCCATCATTAAATGTAAAGATCTGACTCAATATGAACACGACATAAAAAATGTAGTAGGAAAAATTGTTACATGGCTTGATCATAATAATTTAATAATTAATTTGACCAAAACTAATTTAATGCATTTTTATCAAAGAAAACAAGTGAATGACATTTATGTTGATTATGCCGGACAAACTATAGAAAGGGTTGAGGTCACAAAGTTCCTAGGGTTAATGATCGACAGTAAACTCACATGGAAATTTCAGGCAGATCAAGTATGCAAAAAGCTAAGTAAATCAGCTTTTGCGCTAAATAAACTTGCAAAGATCGTAAACACAGATTCCCTGCTGACTGCCTATCATGGACTTGTAGCGTCAACACTAAGATACGGAATAATATTTTGGGGAAATTCGACTTGTAGGGAAACAGTGTTCAAGGCTCAGAAAAGGTGCATAAGGGCTATGTATAATCTTAAAATGACTGAAAGTTGTGTTCCTTTTTTTAAAAAATATAATTCTTACTTTTCCATCGCTTTACATTTTGGAGGTAGCTGTCTTTGTCCATTCTCATCCTAGCCTGTTCAATAAACTGACAGAGACACGCCGGCTCCCTGTTCGCTCTCAATATCACCATACATTGCGGAGGAAAACTTGCAAAACAGCGTTGGTGCGGAAAAGTGTCTTAGGGATGGCGCCTCAAATATTTAATAAAATTCCAGATTCTTTTAAAGAACTGAATTTGGCGCAATTTAAAAAAAAAATGTCATTGTTACTCCTAAATAAATGTTATTATAGTGTCAATGAATTTTTAAGTGATGACAATTTAATGTTATGACTTTGAATTTTGATGGACTGTTTTTAATTTAATTTAATTTAATTTATTTTTATAGTGTTTTGATTATTATTATTTTTTATGACATATTTATATTGTTTTTTTTTTTATGTTTTTTTTTTTTTTAATGTTTTTTTTCTTTCTCTTCGACTGATATATGTATGCAATTATAAAAGAAAAAAAAAACTGAAATTTTGTACGCCATGTGGCAAAACATACAGGGTTCTATATTTTTTTATTTTATCATCTCTACATCTGTACCTATGTTTGACAAATAAACTATTCTTATTCTTATTCTTGCGAAGAAGGAGGATGTTTTGACGCGTATGTATGTATGTATGTCTATTCCTATGTCCTCTCGTATACTCATCAGCTGAACCGATTTTGATCAATGATACGTCATTGAATTCGTCTTTATGAGTGACACTGGGTATGAAATTCTGAAATTGCTGAAAATGAAATTGCTGTTAACTAATTTTTTTTTTTATTCAACTTGATGGCAAACGAGCAAGTGGGTCTCCTGATTAGCCTTGCTAGTTGAATTAGGTACTTATAATTATATTATAATGAGTATAACATTTGGTTTTTAGTTATGTATAGTTAGTTTAGTTTATCTATTTATTTGATACTTAGTAGGTATAAGTTATGTTTACTAGTAAAAATACTATTAGAATAAGCTTTTTGAAAGTATAGTTCAGTAAAACTAATTAATTAAAGTATGAAATTGGTACATGAGTGACGCGTCCTCGTGACGTCACGAATGTCTTACTGCCTATTGTCTACCGTGAATCTAAGTGTTTATATTATAAGTATTTTTACTGCTTTAATGGTGTGCAATAAAGAATATTTGTATTGTATTGGTATGTATTGTGTCCGGGTGTATCGTCATTCCTTGGTCATCATCATCATCATCATGGTTATGGCAGGTGTGGTTTTCACTGGTGCTGTCATCTCCTTGGTCATCAATGGGAACGGTGTTAGGTGTGCTGTTGTCACATAGAATTAAATCTGAAATTAAGTCAAGATTATGTGGGTTGTTTAAAATTTTAAGAAATTGAACATGGACTATTTTCTTCTTCTCTGGCTTTTGTATGTCTTGAATCTCATAACATACTGAACCAACTTTTCTAATGACTTTAAATGGTCCTTTATAACGTGGTGTCAGCTTGTTATCTGTTGGTTTATACCATTCGTATAATACATAGCTGCCTTCAGTTATATTATGTTGTAATCTTCGTAAATCAAAATTTTTCTTGTTATATTCATGTACATTGTGTATGTTTTGTAAGGCTGTTTTTCTTGCATTTGTTAAGATATCTAATTGATGAGCTCTGTCAATGTCTTCTATAATTGTGCCGAAATGTATCTCATTTGGTGGTATTCTAGGCTGGTACCCAAACATTAAATAAAATGGTGAATGTCCTGTGGTCTTCTGTTTTGAAATATTTATGGCTAATATGGCTTTTGGTAAAAGTTTATCCCAATCTGTGGTATTATTCAGTGCAAATTTGGTCAATGTTGAAATAATATTGGCATTTGCCCTCTCGACTAGGCCATTACTTTGTGCTGTGTATGGGGTTGTGGCAATATGTTCTATACCATATTTTGAGAAGAAATTCTGTGTCAATTGGCTGGTAAAACATGGTGCTCCATCAGATATATAAGTTAATGGTGGGCCATATACATGAATTAGGTCATTTTCTATGATGTCAATTACACTCTGTGCTGACAATGTGCATGTAGGCTTTGCAAATATATACCGAGTTGCATGATCTATATGTACAAATATGTATAGGTTACCTGATGCTGTTGGTGGCAGTGCCACAATATGGTCTGATGAAATCCTGTCCGCAGCGCCATGTAAGGAATCAAACACGGGATCCGCCATAATGCTTTATTATCAATATCATCCGTCTCTTTCCTACACACTACGTTACTCCTATAATAAACTAATCTTCCCTTTCATTCATCGCTCAAGCTCACTGTGCATACCTCTCTGTCTTACATCAATTAAACTCACGCATTCTGTCTCTTTCGCACCCATACGTTCCTATTAATTATCACCTTACCTACAATAAGACTTCACCACCGCCCATAGACACCTGCAACACCAGGGGGATTGCAGATGCGTTGCCAACCTAGAGGCCTAAGATGGAATACCTCAAGTGCCAGTAATTTCACCGGCTGTCTTACTCTCCACGCCGAAACACAACAGTGCAAGCACTGCTGTTTCACGGCAGGATTAGCGAGCAAGATGGTGGTAGCAATCCGGGCGGACCTTGCACAAGGTCCTACCACCTGCAAAATTAAAGTTCAACAGTCGGGACTCATTTAAATCGTGACTCTCTAAAATTCTTACCTAATGGGTCCCGACTGTTGAACTTTAAGTTAGCTACTTGAGAAAAAACACAGGTATGTATGTCGGCAGCCGATAGCAAAAGCCGCCAGATCATAAAATTCCTAGGCATATTACGATGTGCCTGAGAAACAATACGGCAGATCGATGAGAGAAATGCATTCGTCGATATTCCTAGCTTTATACCGGGCAGATCGTGATATGCCGAAAAAAAGTAAAATTTAGGTATGACGAGCGAAGCGAGGAGTGGTTAGGAAGTATGAATTTTGACCACAACGCACGAGCCGAGCGAGCGAAGCGAGCGTGTCACGGTAGCGGCCGGCGAAGTGCCAGAACCGATACGGCGGCGTTTCATCATATGCCTAGGAATTTCATGACCTGCGTAAACGTCACTAGGCAAATCGTTAAACGGTGAGGCGCCATTTCGTGATATGCCTAGGAATTAGATTCGATTATACGATCGGCCGCCGACATATACACAGAGATTTTCTGAGGTAAGTAATAGGCGGCCTTATCGCTTCAGAGCGATCTCTTCCAGGCAACCTTTACAATGGAATAGATGGAGAAGTAAGGAATAAATTTTAGCAGGTGGTGAATTTACATTATATTGGAGAAATATCAAGAAATAATGTTAATTTTGAGAAATTTAATGTTAAATAATAATGCGATTAATTTTATAAGGTTTTATTAACAAACATATAATTTACTATTGTGTACCTGCGCTACACGTATATCATTAGATCCAGCAGCTGAATTAAAATTTAGGGATTTTTATAAAAATCCCGTGGGTATTCCCGAAACTTAAATCATGGTTTCATTAACGTTACATTAAAGACAATCATGTCATTTTCATGACTCTAAGCCCAGCGGTTGTTATTTCGAGATTTTATCCCTATCCCGTGGGAATATCGGAATAAAAAGTAGCCTCTATGCTATATTCCAGCCAGCCAGTTTTCTCGTGAAAGAGTAACAAAGATACTCACTCACTCACAAAGTTTCGAATTTATTATATTAGTAGGATTGATATACGTATTTTAGATGACAATGCAAGTACCTACATTAAAAATGAAACAGCAAAAAAGCTTGTATTAAAAATTATTTTTTTATCAAAAAAAACTATCAGAGAAAAAAAATTATCGACACGAACGTTGAGTTTCGAGTTTCGTAGTAGCCCTGCTGTAGTCTTTCCTGATTATTTTCTGCGGTTTTCCTGTAATCTTGAGGGATGGGGTAACTCGAACCGGTGCGGGGCGGAGCGTGGCCATTCTGTACGTTAGTACTATTATATATTCTGTATCTATGGCCTCTAAAGCAGAATAAAATAGAAAAAAGTCTGTCATCTAGGGCCCCAAACTTTATTACACTTGCGAGTTATGTATAAGCGTGTTTTATATACACATATCAGTCGCGGCGAACTCGTTGCGTGATCGACTTCATACCTATACATAATAGCAACTAACGTAACCTACAAAAAGTTGGAAAACCCCGACATTGTCACTTCAAAGTTCAATATCTCAAAAACAGCTGAACCGATTTTGATAAAACATGTCTAGACCATCTAACCATCGCTAGAAAACCTTTTGATTGCATCTTTAAAATATGCAGGTGTGATACAATTTGTATGAACTTGCATCCTTTTGATACTGACTGCAGCGTTAGTTCCCACGTAACAAAATGAACGTGACATTATAAAGAAATTATGTGAACTTGACATATTGAAATACATAACTTTATCTACCAGACCTTCAATTGGTTGCAGAATAATAAATTACGTGATATTATTATTACCTAGTATTCTTATTTATTTCTACATTATTATTTAGCTTGAAATGCTATCATGTATGAATCGTCTAGCTACTGAAAGAAAGAAAGAAAGGATAAATGTATTTACCAAAATTCAGCACAACAAACAATAAAGATTATAACTAAAAAAAATTAGAAAACCTCATATAACCTTTGTAAATTAAATAAGGTTAACAGGAAAAAAGTCGATAAAAGAAACATTGTGCCAAAAGAAGTAAAAAGAGCCATACTCAGCGAATTCTGATTTTCAGTCAATATGCGCCTATTACTTACCTTTTAATTTTCTCTCCATGTGTAGGTGTACCTGGTTTTGTATGGTTTACTATTGTGGTGTTTGGTAAAGAATGGAGAGAGCTTCTGATCTTTCTGGAGAGAGAGAGAGTTGAAGTGGCATGGGCGGGCCACAGTTTGACAATAAATAGATTCTATTCTATTCTATTCACATCGCTCGAGGAACGATAACCGTTGGGAGAGAAAATCCTCGAGTAGCGACCACGAACCGGAAGACGAAGCGTTAATGGTCTCCCTTTAGGTGGACTGACGGCGTCGCGAGGGTTGCGATCAGTCGATGCAAGTGACAAGTTGTCATTCATAGTGGCACTCTAAAAGGGCTTTTGTGACCTGCAGTGGGGGTTATCATTATCAAACAATGATTTTTACTGGCTAAAACCAAAAAGTCGTTTGCATACGTTTTTTTATAATAAAATTCCAAAAAATATTACAAACGAAACTTATTACATAGCGAACCTACTGTGTTAAAAATAAAGTTGTGTTAAATATTTGTGATGTATAGATATCATTTAATAATATTGTAAATCTGTTTAAAAATATACCTCGTTGAGTTTCTTGCCTCATTCTTCTCAACAGAAGTTTTTCCGAACCGGTGGTAGATTTTTTTTGACATTCATATTTTTTTTTTTTTTTTATTTGACTGGATGGAAAACGAGCAAATGGGTCTCCTGATGGTAAGAGATCACCACCGCCCATAAACATCTGCAACACTAGGGGTATTGCAGACGCGTTGCCAACCTAGAGGCCTAAGATGGGATGCCTCACGTGCCAGTAATTTCACCGGCTGTCTTACTCTCCACGCCGAAACACAACAGTGCAAGCACGGCAGGATTAGCGAGCAAGATGGTGGTAGCAATCCGGGCGGACCTTGCACAAGGTCCTACCACCTGCAAAATATGTGCTTGTTATAGCCTAAATTGAATAAAAATATTTTGACTTTGACTTTGACTTTACATAAAAATAAAAACACATAAAACGGGCTTCATCTTCCAAAGGCAGCGCAGCGCGGGGCATTGTACCCAAGACGCTGGCGGCGTTGCCTCGTTGCACTGCGAGGCTCAGTCTTTCGGCGAAGAAAAAGCCTGCTCTTTGGTCGCCAGATACGCCGATTAGTTTTTCCGACAAATTTAATTTAATTTTACCGAGGTATTAATTAAAAACTGAAAACCTCAGACACCCCAAAAATATATTTCTTTAATTTTAAGTCAGGTTGATTGCATTTAATTTTGAATACTATTATTATTTTAAATTATATTCGTCTGTTTTGCTAAGTCAGCAATTCTACTTCATTTCTAACTCTACACTTATAATTTGTATTTGTCAGTTGCGCTTTGACGTTTTTAGAAGAAAATCACACATTGACAGCAAAACGGCCAGTATTAAATTATCGAAGTAGTATACAACCTCGCTAAAATATTTAATTGGCGCCTGTTGCAGTCGTAACTTTTAGACTGGGCGCAATAAAAAAGGGATTTAAAAACACAAACACAACCTAATTTAAAACATACTGTTATTGATTCTACTCTCGATTCTGAGCGAACTACTTTCTGGTTTTCAGTTAATTAACACCTTGTTTCATGGATGCAAAAATAAGTCGTACAGTTTCGCCCAAATATCCACATACTTCAACCGACGTGATTGCTTAACAAAAATGGAAGGCTTTGAAGAAATATATATGTACTTTATCATTGAAACTTAAGTAAGTAGCGACGAAATAATGCCCGATAATACTTTAAGCAATGAAAGCATTATAAAAACGGTGTTACTATATAAAATAGTATTATTCGGGAAACAGTTTTTGAACTAGAAAATCAATATGGTTGCAAAAATTTTCTTCGTTGTCTGCCTCCAGGCTGTTATCATGCAGGTAAACTTACTAATATTTTAACTGTGAAAGTTTGTGAGCGTTTATGTGTAGATAGATCTCAAGAATAACACAATCGACTACTTTATAACCCGATATATATCCCGAAGTAGCTTTCATATACATACATATATCAATAAACTATAAATAATTACTTCGCTCACCCGAGTCACCCGCGACCTCAAGCAGCGTTTCCACCAATCATCTGCGAGGATGTGTTGCGAGGGATGTGTTTTTCATCAACCAATAGAAACGCTTCATTTACACATCCTCGAACAGCTCATCTGTGGTGGCAACAGCTGAGCGGAGCGAGGCGAGGCAAATGAAGCGTTACTATTGGTTAATGAAAAACATATTCCTCGTAACACATCCACGCACATCTCTGGTAGAAACGCTGCTTTAAATGATAGTTGATTCTCAGGTGAGGATGAACTCAGGTTGAGTTCGAAACGCGTCAGTGTTTTGTGGCGGTAATAGTTGGGTTGGGGTTAGTGTGTGTTCTTACAGTGCGGTGGTGGAAACGTTGTATGATTAATATTTGTTGCAAAGATGTAGCTATCATAAGGTGAGCAAAATAATTACATACGAGTAGTTCATGATAAATGTTCTGGATGGAAAACGAGCAAGTGGGTCTCCTGATGGTAAGAGATCACCACCGCTCATAAACATCTGCAACGCCAGGGGTATTGCAGATGCGTTGCCAACCTAGAGGCCTAAGATGGAATACCTCAGGTGCCAGTAATTTTGTTTATAATGTATATTTTGTTTCGAAAAAATTACTTTCTGCCAAGTTTCTTGCGGTGTATTCTCTTGGCAATGGTGGTCTTTTCGAAAGCACAAAACACTAGTGTAGTAGTAAAAGTGTAAAAGAACCGCGAAAGAAAAGAGAAGAAGAAGTGAGAAAGAAGTTTTAATTACGGTTTTGCCAGCGTATAATTGCTAATAAAAATGTATAAGAAATAATCCTTTTAAATGAGCTAAGTAAAGACAATTACTTTGCGCATGCGCAACCTTACGATCTATGAAACATATCACCACCACCACAGAACACTGACGCGTTGTGAACTCAATCAGAGTTCATCCTCAGAACAACACCCGCTCACGATGCTGCCAGATTTAGGTGATATGGACCTCCGCAAAGTAAAGCCTGTTTCAAAAAAATTACTAACCTATTCGTTTCCTTTCCAGTCTATATCAGCCCAGAACTGCGGATGCCGTCAGACCTCACAATCATCCAGTTGTTCCAACTCTAACAGCAACTCCTACTACGGCTTCTCCAAAACCGCCACAGCAACTACCGGAGGTCCTCTCACTGTCACCTGCTACGGCCCCCTCTCGACCGATGGTGTCTCTGTCCTCGCTGAACTAGGAATGGAAGGCCAGGTCCAAGTAACTGGCTCGATGCCTTTCCTGAGCGCCGTCTCTCTGGAAGGTATCCTGCCTACCTCAGGGTCTGCGTCTGTGGACTACGGCTGCGGGAATGGTGACATTGTGATAGTGCAGGAGTCTGGGAATCCCAGTGGAAACAACGCTGTCTCCACCTCTGGGCTGACCCTGGCGCAGCTTGGAGGATGCCGGTGCAGAAACTAAGTTAAAAGGAAATACAATTTATATAAACATGTAACTTGCAGTTTTAATCCTACGATTACTTATATACTTGTAACGGTTCGGATGTGTCACACGACCGTCACTGGAGAATAATTAGTAGAAAATTGTTAGTGGGGCCATCTATGAAGGTTTGATGGAAACTCGAAACAAAACATGTCGACAAAGACAGTTAAAAAGAGTAATTGAGATTAGAATGTCGATGTAATTAAAGCAGGGATAATTTAGCAGTCAATTTAATGAGTAAATGTTAAATTTAATTGGAGATTAGAATTGTGTTGTTCGGGTATAATAATTAATGTAAAAAAAACGCCATCTATGGTCAATTAAAGGAATTAATGGTAGGCGTCATGGAAAATTAGTGAACTAATGCCGAACTGGGTTTAGCGGCAGATTAACCTGGGAGGCTATTTAGTTAGTTTCACGTGGGAATTATAGAGGTCGCTTTTGGTAATGGAAATGTAAATTTTATCTAAAAACAGAAATATGGTCACAAATTCATCAAAAATAGACTTATATAGTAATAGAATCATTAGTATTAGTCTTCAGTAGATCTTAGATACATTTGATGTTAATAATTATGTTAATTTAAAGAAATATCAACGGAAGCATCATGGAAACGGCAAGTTGTCGAAATTAGCTAAATAAGTTAAGAAAAACCGAAAATGCAAGCATTACGTAATCGTAGTATAGATCATTGGTTCATTATCTATTATAAATTTAAGTTTTCATTCAAAACGGAGTAGTATTAGCAGAGTAATTACACATTTAGTTATGATGAAATTACAAGCACTCTGTCGCACTGACTTAAAGTAGGAACGTGGCGAAATTATAAGCAAATTTTGAGTAGCGTGAATACGACAAAGGGAACTATGAATAAGTGGCGCGAATTTGGGATACCAGTTAATAATTGTAGGCAAATTAGCTATTTTATAACGAACAATAGAAGTATGTAATTGGCTATTTATATTCAAAGAGTGTAGGAGTAATAAGTAGAAAATTATCATTAGAGTAAGATTATTGTTAGATAGGTTAAGGAAATTAAAACGTTGAGGTAAAATTGAAGTATTTGACAAATACATATAAATATTTATTGAAAATTGTTGTTGTAGCACAATATAAAAACGAAACGTATTACTAGAATAGTAAGCTAGGATAGTGTCAGATAAATAGAAATTTTAGTTCAAAAATAAATTTTACGGATAATTTGGCTATTTGAGATAAGGATTTGGCAGAAGAAAAAGCGAGAGCAGGCAATGTCAACGTTGTCGACTTTGGTAAGCTTGGCGTCGTTTGGTCGCTTGGCGCGAAAATACCAGAGGTCCCGGAGAGAAGCTATAAAATAGAGGTGACACAAAAAGGGCGGGAGCCAGATGGATTTCGATTTCGTAGAGTCAACATCGTTATTTTGCTAGTCGGGGTTTAGTTTCTGTGCGCCATTTTGTTAACAAATTAGAGTCAATAGTATCGATAATTTTATTTCATAATTTTATTGGGGATTTGCTTTATTTAATTTATAAATTAATTTTAATTTACAAGAAATATGAGTATTTCTTCAGGAAGTAAAGTGTCGGGTCTTGATCATTAATCTGCGGAATAATGATTAACTCTCTGGTTTTTTAATTATTTGTGAAATATCTAGTGCTGATTTTCATTCGGAAAATCTTTGTGTGAGGGGATCTTTGCGGTCTTGTGGCGGTGAAGTCCTATTTGTTCTTGTAGTGTGGAGTGATCGTTTTATAGCGTTTCATTTCAGCCTACGTATATTTTGTACTAACCCATAACTTTTCTGTGTTTTTCCAACTTAATGGAAATGACTTTGGTTCCTCCATAACGTACCTTGGTAGCTGTAACGTTTCGGATGTCACACGACCGTCACTGGGAATAAATTAGTAGAAAATTGTTAGTGGGGCCATCTATGAAGGTTTGATGGAAACTCGAAACAAAAACATGTCGACAAAGACAGTTAAATAAGAGTAATTGAGATTAGAATGTCGATGTAATTAAAGCAGGGATAATTTAGCAGTCAATTTAATGAGTAAATGTTAAATTTAATTGGAGATTAGAATTGTGTTGTTCGGGTATAATAATTAATGTAAAAAAACGCCATCTATGGTCAATTAAGGAATTAATGGTAGGCGTCATGGAAAATTAGTGAACTAATGCCGAACTGGGTTTAGCGGGAAACCTGAGAGGCTATTTAGTTAGTTTCACGTGGGAATTATAGAGGTCGCTTTAGGTAATGGAAATGTAATTTTATCTAAAAACAAGAATTATGGTCACAAATTCGTGATGAGTATTAGTCTACAGTAGATCTTCATTTGTAATAATTATGTTAATTTAGCTATCATGGAAACGGCAAGTTGTCGAAATTAGCTAAATAAGTTAAGAAACCGTTACGTATTAGTATAATCTCTATTATAAATTTAAGTTTTCATTCAAATGAGTAAATTAAACACATTTAGTTAAGGAAATTACAAACTCTGTCGCACTGACTTAAAGTAGGAACGTGGCGAAATTATAAGCAAATTTTAAGAGCAAATTTATAATTATAACAAATTAGAATAAGAACGAAGTATGTAATTGGCTTTTATAAAGAGTTAAAGTTGAGTTAAAATTAAATTAAAATACATTGTTATTTAGGTTAAGGAAATAACAATAAAATATATTTGATTTATTGAATAGCTATAAAATGAAACGTATTTACAGAATAGTTAATAGGATAATTCAAGATAGGAAATTTTAGTTCAAAAATATTTGGCTATTTGATTTAATAAGGATTTGGCAGAAGAAAAAGCGAGAGCTGGCAATGTCAACGTTGTCGACTTTGGTAAGCTTGGCGTCGTTTGGTCGCTTGGCGCGAAAATACCAGAGGTCCCGGGAGAGAAGCTATAAATAGAGGTGACACAAAAAGGGCGGAGCCAGATGGATTTAGATTTCGTAGAGTCAACATCGTTATTTTGCTAGTCGGGGGTTTAGTTTCTGTGCGCCATTTTGTTAACAAATTAGAGTCAATAGTATCGGGTAATTTTATTTCATTAATTTTAATTGGGGTTTTTGATTTTATTTAATTTGAATTAATTTTAATTTACAAGAAATGTGAGTATTTCTTCAGGAAGTAAAGTGTCGGGGTCTTGATCATTAATCTGCGGAATAATGATTAACTCTCTGGTTTTTTAATTATTTGTGAAATATTTAGTGCTGATTTTCATTCGGAAAATCTTTGTGTGAGGGAATCTTTGCGGTCTTGTGGCGGTGAAGTCCTTATTTGTTCTTGTAGTGTGGAGTGATCGTTTTATAGCGTTTCATTTCAGCCTACGTATATTTTGTACTAACCCATAACTTTTCTGTGTTTTTCCCAACTTAATGGAAATGACTTTGGTTCCTCCATAACGTACCTTGGTTGAGCTTTAAGTCCGCTTATATCGTCTGACACCTAACGGTGACAACCGTGGACGAAATAGGCTTCCACTTCCTGAAGCTGTGGCGGCTTCAGCGGCAAATTACTGTCGTACCAGCCACCAGTGGATTCTGTTTGTCTTTTGTAACGACTAAGTAGCGCTCGTCGAAGTGAATGCGTGTCTTGTTGACGCTTGGTTTGTACTTAAGAAACTCAGAATTCCTGTCCCCTATTTATTTACGTATTTATGCACAACGTTAGGTATTCTGCTGTTCCGCGGGGCTCTCCGTCATAGGGACTTTCCTTCGGGAAAGTTGAGAGCTCAGCACCATTTAGGGACCGATAGGGCTTTAGGTATACACACCATCATTGTTGATAGGAGATTAGAAGAAATTCATTGCACCGTGAATTTCTACATTACACTAAATGTACATGTGGGATTAATTCCCTAGTTTTGCTAATCACAGACAGAGAGTAGGGGCCTCAGGCAAGCTTAAAGTACAATTGTAGGATTTATTAGGGCTATATAGGTAGGGAAGTTCATAGGGCTTAGCTAGAGTAGCGTTTCCTTACACCGGGAAAAGTTACTATTTTAACTCACCACACAATTAGTTCACCTATGAGGGTTTTCCTCCAAATTGCTAAACTTCAACACAGAGCTAGGGAAAGCTTAAACTCGCACACACATAGTTTTAAGGCATAAACTAGATTTTAAGAAAATAAATAAAACATAAAATTATTTAAGTACTTACGTCAAAACTTCATTATACAAAACTTAGTTCATAAGAACTTGACTACGAATAACTTTATTAAAATTAGTAAGTTGACTTCAATTTAAAACCAAAATACGGTTTGATCATTTTGTTAAGAGTAAATAACAATAACATATTTTAGCTGTCTTTCCTATAATGAATAAGCGGGAATTGATATGACACGATCTCATAGCTAAGTGGACAATTAAATGCCAGATAACTTACTGAATAATATTTAACACAATTATCATCTAATTTCGATTTGAATTACGATTGCCAGCTAAAATAAGCTTTGTTTTGATAAAATTAATATCAAACATCATATTCATACTTTTGATTAAGATCTCATCAAATTATGTCTAGTAATAAGTTAGAGATAAAATCGTAGAGGGTTTTGGACCATCTATCAATTAAAATACAAAAGTCTTTCGTGTTATAAATACATACTAGCTGTTTTAGTTGTCGTACCTACTTACATTGAGTGAACGGATGTAGAAATCCTGACTACGGTCGATAGCTTACGTTGACACATACCAGGCAACAGTCTATCTGGAAATTTACGTACTTTTCATTCGATCTCGATTTAAACATAATTGATTAAGGATTGATAGTTGAAACAGTTTATTGTTCATTTAAAATATATGAATTGAGACAAAACTAGTCATAGACGAGTCCAAAACCTAATACAGAGGTTATCTTGAATACCCAAGGGTTATCTAGTTATAAGCTAGTTAGATTATTATTAACGCTTGTGTTCTGGGCGTAAAGTATAGAAATCGGTACTTACTTTCTGCTTTACTCTGGTAACGCCAAATGCTGGTAGAACTAGAAAATTAGACTAAGTAGATAGCTCATTAAAATAAGTGAAAGTCACTATGAGATTAGTAATTATACCAAAATAAAATTATGTCAAATTAGACATTCCATATATCTAAGATAGATAAGACATAATCTAAATTAAGAGATACTAGTGCCTATAGTAAATGAATAGCTGTAGTGTCTAAACTCATTCCTGAACTAATTATCAAAGTTATAATTAAGCATCTCATAGAGTATTCTAATATAAGCATAGAATAAGTAACCATAAGTCTAAAATTAGATTCAACTTGTTACAAAACATTGTGTTTGTATTTCCATACTTTGATTTGAATGCACCGAAAGTTAGTGCTTAGTCTAGTAAAATCACAACTTGACATATCCATAGAGATATATTGCTCTGGAGTGCGAAAGGAAAGAGTCGGGGGTGGAGGAAGAGATCCTCCGAGACCTCAGGTCTCGGTATTAAACTTAGTTTTAAGTCAAAATAGATTCAGAAGTAATACAAACACAAACACTATCCGTAGTAGAAATATTTCCTCTCATTTTTCCAAACTGATTATTCTAGGTAACCTGAAAGATCCATTTCTAGAACTATCCAGTCTAAACATACTAGTATATCTAAATTCACATCTCAGTAATTAAAGTTTCACCCTAAAGTTCAGTAGAGTTCAATCTAGAGTCAAAATTATCACGAAGTTAGGTACTGCTTAATTAATTATAACATTAGAAACACAACTGTAGGCTTTTCAAATTAATTCTCAAATAAAAGCACTTAGGTTATTGCTGGGCATAAGGTAGGTTCCTATCCACTAGACGATTCACGATCACAAGGCCATAAATTAATTTAAGTTAAATCACCATAGCGTTACCACAAGTTAAGTGTAGTATTAAGTAGGTTAAGAAGGGGTAGTTAGTTAGTCTTTAAAATTAGCTATTAATTCAAGGCCATATAAAATTATTACAATTTGTTGGCCGTGACCAGCATAAGTACAGTCAAGTACAAGTACAATTATAAAAAAAATTATTATATCATCACCTATTACCATAAAGCTATTACAATATGGTATGCCATGACCAGGAAGAACTTAATTTAATTTACTTAAGTAATTTAGAGTTTGGTGTTAGTTTAATCATAGTCTGTTTACAGTTTGCAAAGCTGTGAGCTAGAATACAAACAAAAGTAGAAAGAAAATCATGACCAAAATGAGTATTTAATTAATAACATAGATAAAAATAATAACAAGTGTTGTAAATAAAAAGATTTGAGGTTAAGAATTAATTTAGATATAGATTGTAGTAAGTAAAAGATAGGTAATATAGCATAAAATCAGTAGTTTTCCAAAACAGTGGTTGTTCTTTTAGACTGCCACAATTTGCTGTTCGTGAAATGGAGTTTGAGATTAATTTGAATTAAAGTTGTGATAGTATAGAGAATCAGCTCTCTCATTCTGAGAGGAGACCTGTGTGCTTAGTAGTAGGATATGCATAGACTGGGGTGATGATGATGATGATTATAATCAGTGTAATAGCAGTATGGAGATAGGAATAACTTGAGAATAGTTTAATAATTTAATAAATTTAGCGGGTCACAACATAAAGAACTTCTTGTCGAAATGAAGACGGTCGTAAGCACTTCCTATTTTTAATTCACTTCACTAAAAACACTAAGATAGTTTATTCTTGATTGACGAACATTCACAGAAGTAAGACGAGGGTCCACCCTTAGTTAAAAGCTGCAATGATCACAAGATCTAGGCGTGATGTAGGAGTAATCGATGCACTGTTTTCTTCGGCCTTAGTAATGAATAGTCATCTGTTTCATTAGAAGTAGCGTAGACAGTTTAGTAATATCAGATTTGAGAGCTAAGCGGATTAAAACTCAAATAAAAGTAGCGTTTGATTTTGTTGCGAGTTGACAGTTAGAAGTTAGAACTGCAGGGCTACTACGAAACTCGAAAATCAAAGTTCGTATCGCACGTCTCTTTTACTCGCATATTAAATGACTTAAGCGTCGGCGGGACGGCAACATGCGAATTTCGAGTTTTGCACTTCGTGGTATAGGGCCAGACTTCACACATGCGCATGCGTAGACGTGAAACAAGACGCCATTTTAGATATGAAAAAATACCGGTCAAACGTCTACAATACATCAAAAGTTAGAGAGAGATAGCAATATTTTAGTTTAAGCCCAAGTAAAGCTCGGTTGCCAGGCATTCTTAAGTAATAGGGGAAATGAATTATGTATTAATTACTCAGGATTAGTATAATGAGAAGTTTTGCTTTAATCAGATTAGTCATGAGTAAAATAGTATTTTTAGTCACAATGCCTAGAAAGTAGAGCGCAGAGAATAGAAGTTGATCTAAGCAAAACAGTAATATATGATAGATTTACAGATCAGAAATTAACATAAAGTAAAAATCTGTTACTTTAGAATTTAATTTATGAGGGGAAAGCGAGAAAGTCAATTACAATTTATTACATTAAGTTTTACTTGTAAATGTTTGGTATAAACAAATCAGTAAATAACTAACGGGGTCGCTTTGTTGTTATATGAAAGTTGAGACAATTGTTATTAATAGTTTACCAAATTAATGATTGAGTAATTAATGAAATGATAATAGTAGAGGGTTATAGGTAAAGAAATGAAACAATACACCAAAAATTAATCATAGCACCTAAAAGCGTTTAAATTATTTTATTAAGAGGAAGATGTCTGCGGACAGCGGTATAGTTAGAGTGAGAATAGTTCCTTGATTATGTAGCAGGAGTGCACACAAGTTCAAATCGTGAGAGGTAGACACTAGTTCAATCCATGCTCAAGTATGTGTGATATAGTGATGTTCAGCGCTCATCTGTCATTAGATTATCACACTTTCTGTAAATAAAAGAAAGAAATAAATAACAGAAAGAGTAGTTTGAAGTTAGAGTAGAATGAATTTTAATTGGGTTTTAGCTTACACAAACATTTGGAGTTTAAATGTCACTTGAAATGTAATAACAATAAAGAAATAATTTAACAGTTGAAATTTTATAAGATTATGACATAGTGAGGTTAAGAAAGTTAGTACATACCATTCAATGTCAACAACAATGGGCTGTTGTGGGGTCTGGCTTCATTGAATGAGCTCAGTAAATTTAAATTTCATTATAAGAGCGATCCGAGTGAGCTTTAGACATTTTACATTTGAGATACACTGGGTGAGGTTTTATCTGAAAGATAAAAGGCATTATTATTACACAGTTAACACTTGGACGTATTTAAAACGCGAGCACTGTTAATACCGTTTAAAACAATAGTTAGTTACTGTCGAAACTTGAGTCCAAATCAATAGTTACAGTTAGATCATAGAACGTAAGTTATGTCGGCGGCACTCACCTGTTAAATTATAAACTCGCGGATACGGAAAGTTTTAGTTATCTTTAAATACTTTTAGTGTAATAAAGACAAGCGTAAGTTCATAGTAAATTGAGGTTAGAACCTTTCTTTGACGATAGAATTATAGTGTTGACGTTGGCAGCTGCGCGGTGACAGATAGCGAAGGGCGGTACGAGTATTTATTTTTAAATTGCGCGTAAGCGAGGTAAAGGGTTCACGTCCATAGATACGAAACGTGGCGACTTGGAAGCGGAAAATTTAGGTGTACTTTATATTAAAATTAGGGCGATATGAGAAACAAATTTGAAATATAAAACGTATTAAAGAAAAATCAAACCACATAAAATAGAAGTTAGACTGTTATCGTTAAGGTTTAAATTTATTCAAAATCAGTTATTAAGCGGTTAAATTGGATGTAATTATTAACGTAAAGAATTTTATGAATAAGGGGGGAGATGAATTAAAATTTAGAAATAAAATACTTTACCAAGAACAGCAGTGTAAATAAAAATAAAATAAAGTAAGGCACTGTAGTTAAAGTACAATAAATTATTATATGCAGTATAAAAGAGGTCAATGTAAAATAAATGATAGAGGAATGTGGATTGTATTAGAGAGGGGAAAATAGTTAGTTAAATTTCATGCACCTGAACCAGAAAATAAAATTAACCACAGTAGAGGATTCAGGGGTTCGCAACTCAACTGGACCGTGACCGAATAAGTTTTCTCAGTGATAAGTTGATTGGCTAAGTTCGAGACATATTTACGTGGAGCTAAAGTGATAATTTTAATAGACCATAAGGCGCTAATATTTGTCTAGAATTAGAGATTATATAATGTTAGAGTGACTAGGTGGATAAATTATTTAGAACAATTCAATTATATATACATAATAGGAAAACATAGTAGCAGATGTATTATCAAGATATGTATGTATGTATGTAAACTCTTTATAGTACAAAATAAGTAAACAAACACAATTGACAACCTATGAGATAACTATATGTAGAAAGGCGGACTTATCCTCTACCAGTCAACCTTTGAGTGGATGAGAGGAGCATTTAGATATTTATATCTGAGAGAGATTTATGATAGGGGGAAAAGATAAAGCTACCTGAGATATTATAAACAGATTCTGGGGTAAATAAAGAGTTGTAAAAAATACTTAGAAAATATTTCAGAATTACATATTGATTTACAAATAGCCGCGGTACTCTTCTTTGCTATCCTTCGCTGTCGAAAACAGCTTGTTTTACAAAAAATGCTTTATGTATGATAGTAAAAGTATATAATAATCTACACATAGAAATAAGTAACTTTGACATGCCTGAGTATAAATATGAATTACGTAAATTTTGTTTAGATAAGTGTTATTATGGCATTAATAATTATTTTGATCCAATAAGCGAATAACTTTAAATTTCATCTTCTGAGTTTGACATAATATAGTATTTTAATGTTATTTAATATGGTACAAATCAATAGTTTATAAGAAAATTTGCATGCTTGTTTAAGTAAAATGTATGCACTCAAAAACGCTTCTCCAACTTATTTACTACTACATTTTCGCAAATAAATATTCTTATTCTTAAATCATATTAGAAATGCTTAAACAGGGGAAATAAGTCATTATAAAGGGATAAATAACATGCTTAAGAGATATGTAGAATAGAAAAATGACATTTTATATTTTTATGACATGGGAAACAGGGGAAACGGTAATAGTAGTGACAGGAATAAATAGAAAGGTAGTTGTACAACTTGTAAGAGAAATCAATATGTAGAAATTAGTATGTAAAGAAATTTGAAGCATAAGTATAAATAGTATAAATGAAGGGTTATATGTAAAAGCTACTAATCCTATATAAAAATGTATGTTCTAGTAGAACCCAATACCAACGAGATGAGGGGAAAATTTTATGCAGTACATTAGTCTAGGTACTACCAGTGAAACCTATTAGAAAGAAAAAAAAAGAAAATGGTTGAAGTAGATTCTGAGACACACAAGATAAGAGTTATTTAGTTATGTTTTAATATTTATTTGGGATCAAACGGTACATTATTTTAAACCTAAACATAGTTACTATTTGCATTAACCAATGAGGCTGCCACCAGTTATTAAACACATTGAATTATATAAAATAAGTTGTATCTGGTTGAAATTAATTAAAATAAAAGAATAAAAATAGAGATTAATTAGAATACAGGTTGACATTTCAGTTAAACCACCTGTACAATGCTTATTAATTAGTGGATAAATTTAAATTAGATTAGCTTTTGTTAATTGTTGGTTATTATGCTAGTAGTGTTTAAAATAAATTTAATTAACTACATTAAGACAAGTAGGGTAATTAAGATAGAAATAAAATTATGCGGTGTTGTGAGTGGTTGATGAAGTAACGGTGGGTATGAAAATAGGGGAAACGATAGAGGGAGGCGGTATGGAATTCTGAAAGTAAAATCACCCTTAAAACACATACAAATAGAAATGAAAAATTAATTTAACATAAAATTAGCTTAGATTACAGGTCTATATTAAATATTATTTATTAACTGAGTAATAAAAAAATTGTAAGCAGAGAAAATTAAACTTAAAAGCTAGTAAATTATAGTGTAACCTTATGTTGCAGCATTTACATTAACTAGAACAAATGTTATACAATGTTGGAAGGAAAAAGGGAGTAAGCGCCAGTTGTATATAAGTTTAAAAGAATAGAAGTTTATTTTCCTCGGAGTGGTCATTCGCCAAAGTTATTACAGAATTGTGGGCCATGTCGTTATTGTGTTGAATCTGAAAGAAAATGTAGACGGTTAGCATTGACATTTGGGTAGGACAATAACAACATTTTAGATTGGTAGAAACATAAGAAAAAATTACGATATTCACCTTGCTATTGTAAGCTCCGGCTTTTCGGTTGATGTCAGACAAGATGAGGGGTACAGTAGAGATTTCAATTAAGTACATTAGTGGGACAGCAGAACCTTGGGTTTCATTCTTCGCAACGATCTCAATTTCACAGATAAAGTGATATGACAACGATCATAGGGACAAGGAAATTTCATCAACAATTTGTCGAATCTGGTGACAGCCATTATAATTCTTTTCCTCTTGCAAACGATTGAACCACGCAGCGTTTTACTTAGTTAGTTACCAAAGTATCCAAAGTAAGCGTCTAAAGTTGAGATAGTAGGAAGAGTTTGATGATGCGCGCGCAGATTAGCTTCTTAATAATTAGTGTGCAAATTTAAAATTAAATTTAAAAATGTAGCGTTAATGTCATTAAAAATGCGTCTATTGAAACGGCAATAATTACGATACGATTTGCTTTGACAGGAGGATTTGACATTTGATTTGAGAGGTTGCCGTAGGGAAGAAAAGTTAGTCACATTGTAGGAAAATTATAACGGAATTTGCGTGTTTTAGGTGACTCAAACGGACGTACGGTCGGTAGCTAACAGTAAGAGTAATGGTTAGTTCACAAAAAAATATATAGATTGCAGTTCGGAAATGAATCTTAAAGGGTCTTAAATTTATTAATTTAAATTGAGTAAAGGATGCTAAGTTAAAGTTTCAAAAAAGAGGGGAAAAGGAGAAGAAATATATTATAAGTATAAGTTAATGCCGAGTAGTCAAATTTACCAGTTAAGTTAGATACTATAATAATAGGTGGTTTAATAAACGCATTTTGATATTAAAAAGGGGTAAAGCGAAACGCAAAAGTAAATTTGGTTTGGTTTTGTGCCAAATTAATGTTTTAGAGCTGAGTTAAGAGTGTAGAAATAGAATTATTATGGTATCTAAATTGATGACCTAAATTAAGAGTAGATAGAATATTTACAGTAGTATTAGAAATTTTAGCAAATTATATTATAAGCGTTTGGTAGTTAATATGTAGACAGTAAGAGTAGATTTTATGATATGTATATATTAGGCTTAAGTACCTGGAAAAAAAAAAAAAACACGTAGGAAAAGGTGATAAATGGGAAGGATATTTATGATTAGGATAGGGTAGGAAAAAATAATGTTGATGGGAACTATCATTGAAAAAAAAGGGGTTAAGAAATAATTTTAAAAGTAAAACAAAAGAAGTCTGGTTAAACTAATTGGGGTTATTGATTGTTCAAGACAGCGAGCAATAATGAAACAAAAAAAAATGAAAGAGTGGTGATGGAAATGTTGTGTGAAATTATATGCTAGAACAACGAGAGGGGTTTCTGAAAAGAGAGTGTATTATATTTAAGGAAATGAGGGTCTTGAATAATTAACAATTCTGTAGTATAATCGGATCATTTATTGGTAGTTATAATTGAACACATTACACTTACAACTAGAATTCTTGATAGAGGTGTTAGGATAGGCCAGTAGGCAAAATCAGTTTTGTAGACTGCGTTCAAGGATTTTAGTACTCTACTAGTGGACAGAACTAAAAATTTACACTACACATGCTCCAAGACTAGGAAGTCATTATTGAAGGCTAAGTCTGGACTGGGAGGCAAATGGATTGGGCATTTTGACCTTCTGGTAAGTGAATAATCGAAAGGAATGCCTGGGCTTAAGGAGAGAATCGTAGTTCTACTAGGACTTGATAGTTAGACCTTGCTATCATGCTTTTATTAGAAGCTGAGATACGATTTACTACTAGAGTTATCTTGCCTCACAACCAAGATCTTTCGCAGAGTCTTAGACATTCTGACTGGATTGTAACTGTGTTCATATCTGTGAGTTTCAACACTGGTTCAAATGTAGGCTAGAAATAGTGATAGTCTTAGCTTGGTTAAAAACACACCACACAAAACACATTTCAATTATAAAGACTAATAAAATTTTATTTTAAATTTTAAATATTGACATAAGTGTGATAGACCAATTCGGGCGTTAAATTGTATATTAACTACTTCTTAGTCTATCAAGGGGAAAAGCTGTAACGGTTCGGATGTGTCACACGACCGTCACTGGGAATAAATTAGTAGAAAATTGTTAGTGGGGCCATCTATGAAGGTTTGATGGAAACTCGAAACAAAAACATGTCGACAAAGACAGTTAAATAAGAGTAATTGAGATTAGAATGTCGATGTAATTAAAGCAGGGATAATTTAGCAGTCAATTTAATGAGTAAATGTTAAATTTAATTGGAGATTAGAATTGTGTTGTTCGGGTATAATAATTAATGTAAAAAAACGCCATCTATGGTCAATTAAAGGAATTAATGGTAGGCGTCATGGAAAATTAGTGAACTAATGCCGAACTGGGTTTAGCGGCAGATTAACCTGGGAGGCTATTTAGTTAGTTTCACGTGGGAATTATAGAGGTCGCTTTAGGTAATGGAAATGTAAATTTTATCTAAAAACAAGAAATATGGTCACAAATTCATCAAAAATAGACTTGATATAGTAATAGAATCATTAGTATTAGTCTACAGTAGATCTTAGATACATTTGATGTTAATAATTATGTTAATTTAAAGAAATATCAACGGAAGCATCATGGAAACGGCAAGTTGTCGAAATTAGCTAAATAAGTTAAGAAAAACCGAAAATGCAAGCATTACGTAATCGTAGTATAGATCATTGGTTCATTATCTATTATAAATTTAAGTTTTCATTCAAAACGGAGTAGTATTAGCAGAGTAATTACACATTTAGTTATGATGAAATTACAAGCACTCTGTCGCACTGACTTAAAGTAGGAACGTGGCGAAATTATAAGCAAATTTTGAGTAGCGTTAATACGACAAAGGAAACTATGAATAAGTGGCGCGAATTGGGGATACCAGTTAATAATTGTAGGCAAATTAGCTATTTTATAACGAACAATAGAAGTATGTAATTGGCTATTTATATTCAAAGAGTGTAGGGAGTAATAAGTAGAAAATTATCATTAGAAGTAAGATTATTGTTAGATAGGTTAAGGAAATTAAAACGTTGAGGTAAAATTGAAGTATTTGACAAATACATATAAATATTTATTGAAAATTATTGTTGTAGCACAATATAAAAATGAAACGTATTTACTAGAATAGTTAAGCTAGGATAGTGTCAAGATAAATAGGAAATTTTAGTTCAAAAATAAATTTTACGGATAAAATTTGGCTATTTTGAGATAAGGATTTGGCAGAAGAAAAAGCGAGAGCTGGCAATGTCAACGTTGTCGACTTTGGTAAGCTTGGCGTCGTTTGGTCGCTTGGCGCGAAAATACCAGAGGTCCCGGGAGAGAAGCTATAAATAGAGGTGACACAAAAAGGGCGGGAGCCAGATGGATTTAGATTTCGTAGAGTCAACATCGTTATTTTGCTAGTCGGGGGGTTTAGTTTCTGTGCGCCATTTTGTTAACAAATTAGAGTCAATAGTATCGGGTAATTTTATTTCATTAATTTTAATTGGGGTTTTTGATTTTATTTAATTTGAATTAATTTTAATTTACAAGAAATGTGAGTATTTCTTCAGGAAGTAAAGTGTCGGGGTCTTGATCATTAATCTGCGGAATAATGATTAACTCTCTGGTTTTTTAATTATTTGTGAAATATTTAGTGCTGATTTTCATTCGGAAAATCTTTGTGTGAGGGAATTTGCGGTCTTGTGGCGGTGAAGTCCTTATTTGTTCTTGTAGTGTGGAGTGATCGTTTTATAGCGTTTCATTTCAGCCTACGTATATTTTGTACTAACCCATAACTTTTCTGTGTTTTTCCCAACTTAATGGAAATGACTTTGGTTCCTCCATAACGTACCTTGGTTGAGCTTTAAGTCCGTCTATATCGTCTGACACCTAACGGTGACAACCGTGGACGAAATAGGCTTCCACTTCCTGAAGCTGTGGCGGCTTCAGCGGCAAATTACTGTCGTACCAGCCACCAGTGGATTCTGTTTGTCTTTTGTAACGACTAAGTAGCGCTCGTCGAAGTGAATGCGTGTCTTGTTGACGCTTGGTTTGTACTTAAGAAACTCAGAATTCCTGTCCCCTATTTATTTACGTATTTATGCACAACGTTAGGTATTCTGCTGTTCCGCGGGGCTCTCCGTCATAGGGACTTTCCTTCGGGAAAGTTGAGAGCTCAGCACCATTTAGGGACCGATAGGGCTTTAGGTATACACACCATCATTGTTGATAGGAGATTAGAAGAAATTCATTGCACCGTGAATTTCTACATTACACTAAATGTACATGTGGGATTAATTCTCTAGTTTTGCTAATCACAGACAGAGAGTAGGGGCCTCAGGCAAGCTTAAAGTACAATTGTAGGATTTATTAGGGCTATATAGGTAGGGAAGTTCATAGGGCTTAGCTAGAGTAGCGTTTCCTTACACCGGGAAAAGTTACTATTTTAACTCACCACACAATTAGTTCACCTATGAGGGTTTTCCTCCAAATTGCTAAACTTCAACACAGAGCTAGGGAAAGCTTAAACTCGCACACACATAGTTTTAAGGCATAAACTAGATTTTAAGAAAATAAAATAAAACATAAAATTTATTTAAGTACTTACGTCAAAACTTCATTATACAAAACTTAGTTCATAAGAACTTGACTACGAATAACTTTATTAAAATTAGTAAGTTGACTTCAATTTAAAACCAAAATACGGTTTGATCATTTTGTTAAGAGTAAATAACAATAACATATTTTAGCTGTCTTTCCTATAATGAATAAGCGGGAATTGATATGACACGATCTCATAGCTAAGTGGACAATTAAATGCCAGATAACTTACTGAATAATATTTAACACAATTATCATCTAATTTCGATTTGAATTACGATTGCCAGCTAAAATAAGCTTTGTTTTGATAAAATTAATATCAAACATCATATTCATACTTTTGATTAAGATCTCATCAAATTATGTCTAGTAATAAGTTAGAGATAAAATCGTAGAGGGTTTTGGACCATCTATCAATTAAAATACAAAAGTCTTTCGTGTTATAAATACATACTAGCTGTTTTAGTTGTCGTACCTACTTACATTGAGTGAACGGATGTAGAAATCCTGACTACGGTCGATAGCTTACGTTGACACATACCAGGCAACAGTCTATCTGGAAATTTACGTACTTTTCATTCGATCTCGATTTAAACATAATTGATTAAGGATTGATAGTTGAAACAGTTTATTGTTCATTTAAAATATATGAATTGAGACAAAACTAGTCATAGACGAGTCCAAAACCTAATACAGAGGTTATCTTGAATACCCAAGGGTTATCTAGTTATAAGCTAGTTAGATTATTATTAACGCTTGTGTTCTGGGCGTAAAGTATAGAAATCGGTACTTACTTTCTGCTTTACTCTGGTAACGCCAAATGCTGGTAGAACTAGAAAATTAGACTAAGTAGATAGCTCATTAAAATAAGTGAAAGTCACTATGAGATTAGTAATTATACCAAAATAAAATTATGTCAAATTAGACATTCCATATATCTAAGATAGATAAGACATAATCTAAATTAAGAGATACTAGTGCCTATAGTAAATGAATAGCTGTAGTGTCTAAACTCATTCCTGAACTAATTATCAAAGTTATAATTAAGCATCTCATAGAGTATTCTAATATAAGCATAGAATAAGTAACCATAAGTCTAAAATTAGATTCAACTTGTTACAAAACATTGTGTTTGTATTTCCATACTTTGATTTGAATGCACCGAAAGTTAGTGCTTAGTCTAGTAAAATCACAACTTGACATATCCATAGAGATATATTGCTCTGGAGTGCGAAAGGAAAGGATCGGGGGTGGCTGGAAGAGATCCTCCGAGACCTCAGGTCTCGGTATTAAACTTAGTTTTAAGTCAAAATAGATTCAGAAGTAATACAAACACAAACACTATCCGTAGTAGAAATATTTCCTCTCATTTTTCCAAACTGATTATTCTAGGTAACCTGAAAGATCCATTTCTAGAACTATCCAGTCTAAACATACTAGTATATCTAAATTCACATCTCAGTAATTAAAGTTTCACCCTAAAGTTCAGTAGAGTTCAATCTAGAGTCAAAATTATCACGAAGTTAGGTACTGCTTAATTAATTATAACATTAGAAACACAACTGTAGGCTTTTCAAATTAATTCTCAAATAAAAGCACTTAGGTTATTGCTGGGCATAAGGTAGGTTCCTATCACAAATACGATTCAAAGTTAATAAATAACACAAATCAGTATTAAGTTAGTAGAAGTAGTTAGTTAGTCTTTAAAATTAGCTATTAATTCAAGTTAGTCTTTAAAATTAGCTATTTCAAGCCATTATAATTAATTCAAGCCC
>NC_133498.1:2795388-2897042 GCF_025370935.1 Choristoneura fumiferana | reverse complement strand
TTCAATAGTGTTCAGACTCAATTTCAGTTATAAAATTAAAAATATATCGTTTATTGTTTTTAAGTGCTTAGGATATTATCACTGAAACTTGCGGTAAATACATTTTATTCTATTTTATCTTTTTTCCACAATAACTTAAATTTTCTGCACAAAAGTCAGTTACGTGGTCAGGTTCGGATTATCCTGATTACTTTGTGTATTGTAAAAATACAAGGTATAGAAAACTTGCTGTTTAAAACATGGATTGAATGTTCATAATATGATATACCATGCATGCAAACATAAAAAAATTAGGACATTGATAAGACTATTTTTTTCTACATTTCCGTTGTTCCAAAATACACCATCATTTTCGTGGTCACACTTTATTAAGTATATTTTACAAATAAAAAAAGGTCAAACTCCTGTAAATCCTTTTTAACTATAAGCAACTTTGAAACTAAGACTGCGTCAATATAACGTATAATGTTTATCGCAAGTCATAATTATTTATCTATAATTAATGTAATAAAGGTTCAGTTAGATTTGCGTCGAAGATCGAGCGTCATTTCGTTACGGTTGCGACTTGGTAAGTATTGGGTAAATAAATATAATGTTTTACTGGTGCTGTGTCATTTGCAGTTAAGTTTATGCAATATTGATTTCATTTGCTTCAAATCTATAGGATATTTACTGCAGAGCCGCGAAAGTAAGAGCTTTCAATTTCGTGGTCATCATTTCGTGGTCCTATGGGCACGAAACTGATTAAAGACACGAAAAAGATGATTTTCCCTACAAGTAGAAAAAATACAGAACACTTTTTATAGAATTTTCTGCTTTTTACAGTGTAATCGTTTATGCCGTTATTGATTTAATTGAATTTAAACGAAGAATGGTTGACCGTCAAAACATTTGCTCCAGGTGTGGTATAGGAATTATGACCAGTGCGTCGCCAATTTTGTTAACTGGCGAGAGGTTCAAGATTATTTTGCCCTGAATGTACGTGTGAAATGTATATATCTAAATATTAAAGAGAAACTTCGTCATTTAGAGGAGCATTTTGTTGTAAAATAATTTTCGTTCTGGTTTACCGTAGACCTGCACGGGGGGAAGGTTTTGAAAACCTGTTTTGGTTGTGAGTTGAAGTTATTAATCTTACTTTATTAAGTAATTTCTAGATAGTATTTAAAAGGTTACAAAAATGACAATTGAAGTCGTCATTTCGTGTCAAGTTTTAATTTTTTTTTATATAGATATCGATTGTCTATTTCTGTTGATACCTGATTAATAAATAATGCTTATTCGTTTCTCATTATGATCAGATTTTTTCATTCAAATAGTACAATTATAAGATTTTAAAATAAACAAAATGTTCTTTTTCGTGGTCTCGATGCTCATTTTCGTTACCGTTAAAATTGGATTTTTGCTTTTTTTAACCAAAATAAACTTTATCGATCTCTTATAATATAAAGCATCTTATCGGTACATATCCTTATGTTCAAAATAAAACAGACCACATCAAAATGTGTGTTTTTATTTCTGTAACATTTCTCTTACACCTCAAATAATTACCCTAATAAAAGTGAACAAGTGCGGGTAGTTCGTGATACGAGTGCCGGCACTATTAGTGATCAAGTGCGGGTAGTTCGAAGAACTCGCGCTGCTAGGCAGACTTGACACCCCACACTTCAGTCTACTCGTGACCACGGCAACTGTAACGTTGCCGAAACGTCGAGGTAAATATTACTTGTGCAATAATAGCGTGATAAGTCCCGTTTGTGGTATTTTGACTACGAGTTATTTAGAATATTTTTTAGTTTTTGAGCTTAGAAATGGTATTAGTAACTCAAGTGTTTTTTGTTGAGATAAATAAATAAATATAAATATCATGGGACAGTTGACACCAATTGACCTAGTCCCAAACTAAGCAAAGCTTGTACTATGAACACTAGGCAACGGATAAACATACTTATATAGATAAATACATACTTAATAAATACATATTAAATAACCAAAACCCGAGAACAAACATTCATATGATTCATAAAAATATCTGCCCCGGCCGGGATTTGAACCCGGGACCTAACACCCTAGATACTAACTTCATCAATCAAATGATAATCGTACGTAGCAAATACGTTATTTTTTCCAAGATAATAGTGGTAAATTCCGGGACCAACCGTACCATCGACATCTATGTACCTTACGGCACTAGACTGGCTGTTTGGAACAAAACGCGCGGCGCATCAATCATCGATATTACTTTGACACAACCGCTGTCACGGACGTCAACAGACTATAGTGAACTGTTCACAAAACCGCGCTGTGAACTGTTTGTGTGCGCCGTTTTGATGTAAGAAACATTCAGTCTAGTACAATAAATGTCAATGAACCGTACCTATATACGTATGTATACTATTTATTGCACATTAAAAATGAAAAAAAGAGAGAAGAATACAGTGAGAAGCAAAAAGGCGAGCAAATCTCTAATATGGGATCTGTGCCAGCTAACCTATTTATGAGAATCAACTACTCGTCAAACACCGATCACGATCAATCTGTCAAGTGTAGCAAAAATTTACTTTGCAGAATATTTTTTTCTTATCGAAAATACAAACTGAAAAATAGATGCACAGAAAAACCAGCGCTGGGAATCGAACCCAGGTCCTCAGCATTCCGTGCTGCGTACTATACCCCTACACTACCACTGGACAGGAGTACAGCCACAAATTTCTCCTATGCACCACATATATTATCAGCTTGTTTGTTTATTATTTAGTCACTTAAGCAGCGACACTAGCGACATCTATGTTTTAGCCCTAATCGAGAAACTTTCAACACTCCATCGGAATTCGGAACTAACCGCTCACCCGGACAAGAGATGTAAGCAATCAAATTAAGATTGATTAAGATTGCCTTAAGTGACTAAATAAGAAACAAACAAGCTGAGATATGTGGTGCAGAGGAGAAATTTGTGTCTGTACTCCTGTATAGCACGCAGCACGGAATGCTGAGAACCTGGGTTTAATTCCCAGCGCTGGTCTCTTTTTCTAGTTTTTCTGTGCATCTATGTTTCAGTTTGTATTTTTGATATGGATTTTACGGGATGACCGTAAAAGTAACAAAATTTGGAGTTGAAATAAAAAATACAAAAAGACTCCAAAAACAAATCTTAACATTTTCTTGTTTTATCTGACTATTTCTTTTAAATAACAAATAATATTCATGTCCACAACAAATAAAATGCCAAAAAATTGAGCCAGCAACATTTATTTGAGAACTGTACAAGTTAATCAGTTCATTTAACGGCCACAACCGCAGGTAGCGAGTTGAGATACGCTGAGACCAGACCCGGAGGCGGCGTTTCTGCCGCTGGGGTTGCCGAGCTCTTGGGTGATGGCGATGTTGCCGTCTCCGCAGCCGTAGGAGACGGCGGCCGAGCCAGCGGTCGGGAACTGGCCGTTGAAGGCCACAGCGCTCAGGAACGGCAGCGTGCCGCTGAGGCCCAGGTCTCCGGCCAGAGCCAGGTCGGTGGCGACGGCGATGCCGGCGGGCGCGATGGGGCCCACGCTGGTCACGATCAGGGAGCCGCCGTTGTTGGACACCGAGACGGTGTTGCCGCAGCTGGGTGCTGGGATGCTGATTCTACCGCAAGCTTGGCCAGCGATGGACTGAAATTAAAGGCATTATTAAAAATGTGTCCTTACTGTTTCGTTATCACTGAACTTATTAACATTTTGCTTTTTTAAATAACAAAAAGGTTAGATAAATACACAGTCATTATACCATGCGCAAAGGTGCCCAATACACTTGCCGCGGTGGCTCGTTGACCCACAATGGGCAACCTTTGTACCAGAATTTACTGAAACTAACAGATTGGGATCCAATCCACAACATGGACCAAGTTATAGGTCAACATGAAATAGGAACTTATTCATATGTTACTCGCGTATAAGTCGTTGAATTGGCAATGAATAGGCCATATAGCAAGGAAAACAGATGGCCGTTGGGGCCTGAAAGTCCTCGAAAGGAGACCGTGGATCGGCAATCGCAGCTTAGGACGTCCACCAACGAGATAGACGGATAGCCTGGCTAAAGCCGCTTAGAGGACTATGGGGGAGGTCTATGTCCAACAGTGGACGTCCTACGGCTGATATAATGATGATTCATACCTGAACCAGGAACGCAGCCGCGCACAGGACGACGATTTGGAAAGTCATTTTGAAGTTTCGTAGTTTGGTAACAAACGTAGAATGACATACTGAAACACCTGCCTAGTTTATATACCTACCGAAATAGGACCTCGGCTGCACCTTTTGTTTCACAATTTGTAAGTTAATAATGTAATTTGATAATGTTGTAGGAGGATTGGTACAGAACAGATGCAAGTGCAACGTTATTTGGTCATATGACGATAAGAATGCCAGTTGTGCCTTAAAAATTTAAGAATTAGTGATAAAGTCTAAGCTTTGTTAAATTGACCTATTTCTACATACTTGTTGCATTTGGTATAAAAGTAGGTACTACTTGGATTTTGTTTATTCATTCTTTCTTCTTACGGGAAACAAGAAACTTTATTGACAATGTCTCCCTTCGTCGTCCTCGCTCTGTTCGCCCAGGCTTGCCTGATCCAGGTAAATAAAAAAAAAACAAGCTCTCGCTACTAAGTATTTACTTATTATTTTATTTCACCCATTTTGACGTGTATTACAAGCTTTTATATAACTTGCCCTGTTTGTTGGGGTCAAATCTTGTAAGTCCATTTTGACTAATTTCCAAAAGTAGAATTGACTTGAAATTTTGTATACTTACATAGATAAGTTGGATGTTTGTTATGCAAGTACAGTCAGCAATAAAAGTTTGTATTAAGATTTAATTTTTAAAATAATATCTACGGACACGCCCAAAATAGGGTTCCGTAGCCATTACGAAGGAAATTAAGTGATATTTTTCTAAAGATTTCGTATTTTATACGGAATCTTCCAAGTTTAGGTATATTTTATACCTTAGGCTGCTATTTACTCTGAATCTACTAATAATTCTCAAGCAAACTTAGCCGTTATAGTTTTCCTTGTAAGTTTGATATACTTACTACCATCCTGATTTTTTTCATATTTTTCCAATCACTGGTTTAGATTTTAGAGGGGGGGGGGACGCTCGATTTTAATGAAAATTTGCACTTTAAAGTTGATAGTAGACCTATCCAACGATACCCCACACTATAAGTACTTGTACTATTATCTATTCTGTGCTATAAGGTTAGATGAGAAAAAAAAATCACCCCCACTTTACGTCCATAGTAAGGTAGTAAATTTTTTTTGTCTTTTTTTATTTATTGTACCATTTTGTCGGCATAGTTTACATAGATCCGTGCAAAATTACAGCTTTCTAGCATTGATAGTCCCTGAGCAAAGCCGCGGACGGACAGACAGACAGACAGTGAGACATGGCGAAACTATAAGGGTTCCATTTTTGCCATTTTGGCTCCGGAACCCTAACCAGCATTAATTGTTAAAATAATTATGTATAATACTTATAAATGTAAACACGTTTGCGAAATACCTAGCTGACTATTGTTTTGTATCTGACACAGTTCAAATCGTTTATACCTAAAAATAAGCAAACCTAAATAAACAGTATTAAAGGTGCAAGTCCTTATTTATTTTTAGGTAAATAAGTACCTAATTAGGCATTAAATAAATTATTGTAAAATTAAATTTGTCCCGCGGTTTTGCTTTTTTAGAAAAAAAATCAAAACAAAAAATTGAACCGACTACAAAAAACCATGAAAATAATTTTCTACCAGTCTGAAGTCGGTCAGTGCCTCAGCACGAGCCAGCAAGTCAAGAGTGGACCTTATAGTCATCTACTTCACCTAAGTACGCACTTTATATTGGGCTTCAATCACTCCTGCTGGCTCGTGCTGAGGCACCGACCGACTTCAGACTGGTAGAAAATTATTTTCATGTTTTTTTGTAGTCGGTTTAATTTTTTGTTATTTTTTTTTCACGCTTTTTAGTGTAAATAATCTAAGATACAATAGTTTAATATCAAATGCTCGTCACCTTTACGAAAGATTGCTTTTTCTGACGCAGAGACGTTCATTATTGAGGAGTCCTGGTGCTTCACCACCCATTTTACCATATGCATTACAAGTAGCATAAATTGCTTAGCAACTGTGACAAAGTAATTAAAATTTAACCCGTGAAATTCTTGTTATTGAGTAGTAACTCCGATTGCCAACTGTGGTCTTCATCATCAGTTCCACTTCACCAATGATGATTTTCCAAGAGCTAATGCACGAGTTACTACTAAATATATCCAATTGACTATAGGCTGCCCCTTCTACAACATTTGAAGAGTTCCCTCGATATCCTTAAGAACCAATCATCAGATTGAAGGAACCTAATTGAAGACATTAAGTAATAGACGAACGCAAAAAAAAATTCAAATCGGTTCAAAAATGACGAAGTTCTGAGGTAACAAACATAAAAAAAACAACCGAATTTATAACCTCCTCCTTCTTAGGGTTCCGGAGCCAAAATGGCAAAAACGGAACCCTTATAGTTTCGCCATGTCTGTCTGTCTGTCTGTCCGTCCGAGGCTTTGCTCAGGGACTATCAATGCTAGAAAGCTGTAATTTTGCACTGATATATAGGTATATATAAAGTATGCCGACAAAATGGTACAATAAAAAATTCACAAAAAATTTTTTTTAGGGTACCTCCCATAGATGTAAAGTGGGGTGATTTTTTTTTCCTTTCCAACCCTATTTTTTTTTCCTTTCCAACCCTATAGTGTGGGGTATCGTTGGATAGGTCTTCTATCAACTTTAAATCAGTGCAAATTTTCATTAAAATCGGGCGCCCCCCCCCCACCCCTCTAAAATCTAAACCGGTAGGTGGAAAAATTTGAAAAAATTCAGGATGGTAGTAAGTATATCAAACTTACAAGGAAAACTATAACGGCTGAGTTTGCTTGAGAATTCTTAGTAGTTTAAGAGTAAATAGCAGCCTAAGGTATAAAATATAACTAAACTTGGAAGATTCCGTATAAAATATTACTTTTTTTTTTCGTAATGGCTACGGAACCCTATTTTGAGCGTGTTTGACACGCTCTTGGCCGTTTTTTTTTATTTTGAAGTCGGTTAAAAATAGAAATGGAATGTATGTATGTCTATTCCTATGTCCTATCGTAACTACTCAACGGCTGAACCGATTCTGATAAATGATACGTCATTGGATTCCTCTTGATGACGCGAGTGACACTGGCTACATGAAATTCCTGAAAAATCAAGGTAGCGGCTTTTTGGCGCCATATTGTGAGTTTTAAAAAAAAAACAATCCTATCGAGTAGGGTATCAAATGAAAGCTAAGAATTAGCCCAATTCTAAATATATATGGGCTATAATTGTTTGAATATATTCAGGATAATATCAAAAACGTGTGAAATAAAACAATAAAAAAAAAAACAAAAACCGAAAAGAAGAAAACAAGTCTAGTGAGCTAAAGTCTGTTAAGTAGCTGAGTAACTTAAAGCTCAACAGTCGGGACCCATTCAAATCGTGACCAGCTCAAAAATTCTTAGTACCTAATGGGACCCGACTCGACATCGACTCGACTTAAACTAGCTACTAACAGAGTTCTAGCCCACTAAACTTGTTTTCTTCTTTTTAGTATTTTTTAGGGCAGTCAGGTTTTTTATTTTAAAATTTATTGTTATCTGTTAGAGTTCTGTTGCTAAAAATATATACCTATGTACGAAGACTGATTTATAACTTTATTTTGCAGTCTGTGATGAGCCAGCAGTGTGGTTGCGGCCAGATCTCCTACGGCTACTCTCCGGCACCGATCAGCATTGGGTGCTCCAACATGGGGGGTTCTGGGCTTAGCCTGGGCAACATTGGCCTGTCCAACTTTGGCAGCAACAGTGGCGTGTCCAGCCTGGGCAGCAACAGTGGCGTGTCCAGCCTGGGCAGCCAAGTCCTCAGTTCGGTCAGCTCCGCGTCGTGCGGCTCGTACGGCGGCGTGGGCACCGGGAAGGTGGGCGTGGCGGGCGACATCGGCGTGGGCGGGAACACCGTCGTCGTCGGCTCCGTGCCGGTGCTCGGCTCCGTCGACTTCAGCGGCACCGTGCCCGCCTCCGGCTCTGTCTCCATCTCCGGACAGTGTGGCTGCGGGTGCCAATAATTCATGACTTATTCCAAAAATATATGACTGTTTGTTTTGCAACTTTAATATGTGTTTATTTTTGTCAAATTTATTTCCTGTAATCTGGTACACCTATGGTTGGTTCCATAAGGCCGCTCGCCAACGGCGACTTTTTGCAGCGATGCAGTAGCGATGCTGTCGCGCGTTCGCATAGATACAGTCGCGATGCGGTCGCTAGCTGTGTACCCTCGCCCACATAACCACGATTCAGTCGCGATGCAAACGCGCTACTGCCGCGCTTCACCCTCCCTCCCTTCACACCCTCCCTCCGTTCTCTCCACGATGTCGTCCGAAACCATCGCGCGTTTGCATCAATACAGTCGCGATGCTGCAGCGCGTTAGTAGCGCGTTGGCAATGCGACTAACGCGCGTTAGTAGCGATGTAGTATGGCAATTGGCCACTTTCAGTGTTTAGCAGTAACAATAGTTTACTGCTACATAAACGCATATTGCTTGTGTCAGCGACAATCATCTATATTAATAATTTCGTCAACGGGTACGGTAGACTCGAACGAAATGCACATCAAATTGAAGAGCGTAAAAAATTAGTCAATCCGAGTCGACAACTTGTAGGCGGAAAATTCGGATTATCGAGTATTTTCAATATAAACTTGAATAAATTACTAAGTATATAATGGCGTTGCGAAGTAAACATGTCAAAGTCATCACATCAAAGTGGCGTCACAGGTGTCACAGGTTTGCATTTCGTTCTCCATTGTGACCTCTTAAGGGCCCCACACACGGTACGATTCGTCGATTTTCATCAGATCGATCGTACAGACGAATCGTACCGTAAGTATATGGGGCCCTTTAGGTCTAATTTCTTTGATGATGAGAAAGAGACATCATAGTTATTTGGGCAAATAAGATTTAGGAGAAATATCTACTAGAGAATAATACCGATACGTAGGTTAGCTGTGAAAGTACGTTTGTGATAATATTAAGCATGGGAATATACGTCAGATTTTTCGATAAGTACGACAGTCTTTACTCTGGAAAAAAATATTTTTTCAAACATGTTATTATGAGTCTACGTATTACCCGAGCGAAGCCGGGTTTTCATCTAGTGATGTATATAATCTAAGGTTTAATTAATAAAAAGGGGTTCTTGTTCTTGTTCTCTTTACGCACGACTACAGATATCGTCTTATTGGCCACCTCCCACCTCTCCTTATATTACAGCGATGCTGTCGAGCATTTACAAAACTCGCGACTGCATCGCTACCAAAAGTCGCCGTGGGCGAGGGCCCTAATATTTGTAATAATATTTATCAACTGTCTTCGATCTGACTTTAGCGACTTCCCATTTAATATTTTCTTTCTAAATTGTAAGAATATGGGTATATTTATTCCTATAACATCATCACTAGAAAATAGGATACGCACACACAATTAAAAAAAAAACCTAATTTGATTGAGGATTATTTGGAGAGGCAGCTTGGCCTTGTAGCTCCTGTGGGACCAGTGTGCTCCCGCCGTCACTCCCAGCACTGAAGCTACCAGGCAGATTACAGCTGAAACAAACCTTATTTTTATCATCATCAGACGAAAGAAGCACTGCTGGATATTGGCCTTCACCACAATGTCTAGTCCTGCGGTGCACGCATCAATAAAATTCCTGAATTTTTGTTCCATCACCGTAGCACTCAGCATAAGGCACTTGTCCCACCGCCGACGATGAGCGAGAAGCGAGCAGAGCGAGTAACTAGAAACGAGTGGGCGAGCAGTGAAAAGCGAGTGTTCGAGCACGACGGGCGATTACTCGCTCCACTCGCTCGAGCCGGGCGGCCGCCAAGCTAATAGCGCTGAGCTAGTTTTATAGCTCAGCGAGTTTTATAGCTCTTGTGGCTGCGACCAAAGATGTCAGAGCGAGTTCTCGACTTCTCGCCGGCAGTATGAACCGCCAGCGATCAACTATTAATATATAATTATGTCTCTTTTACTCACACAGGATCTTATATCTTTTGTTCGTTTCTTGAGCGAGAAAATAGTCGACAGCCAATCGTTTCCTCGCCGGCGGTGAGACAACTGCTTAAGGGTGGTTTCCACCCGCACCATCTCGATGATTGGTGCTCTTCCACTACCTCGCACGTGTAAAACATGGAATGTTATTTTGTTTAGCCCGATAATGGATGAATATTCAGCATTTTTGTGTCATTAGTGTCTTCGCGGGAGTTATTAAGGGGATCCCATGACCCAATGACCTTCGATCTGAATTCCTTAGTTTTCTCATGTTTTTTGTAGCTTATTATATTAACAACAACGGCTTTAAGCAATATAGTATCCCATATTTACTTCGAGATATTTGGCATCAAATTTGAAAAATTTTAGGCCAAAAAACTGGTTTTATGGCCATAACTTTTGTGTTACCTAATTAGTTTCAAATGAAAACCCTCGACCAGTTTTTAGAGACGTCAAAGACGAACCCATGATGTAGATTTCGTATATTTTAGATCTTTAACGTCAATAGAGATACGAAATAAGTGTTTTTTCAGACAATGCTTAAAAAAATCATACAAAATGAAGTATTCATTTTTTTCAAAATCCCGTAGACATAAATGGAGATAAAAGATTGGAGAACTGATAGCCGTTTGACTTATAATTCTATCTGTGTAGTGCAAAAGTAGGAGCTACGATTAAAAAACTTGTCAAAAATCGATGGAAACCTCGGGTAGCCCCTTAAAAGAGGTAATGCCCAGTAGGGTCAGATCATCAAAAATTGGACATGTAGGTAATTTTACCCGACTGCGAAGAAGGAGAGTTATGTGCTTGACGCGTATGTATGTATGTATGTCTATTTCTATGTCCTCTCGTAACTACTCAACGGCTGAACCGATTTTGATCAATGATACGTCATTGGATTCGTCTTAATGACGCGAGTGACACTGGGTATGAAATTCTTAAAAAATCAAAATGGCGGATTTTTGGCGCCAAATTGTAAGTTTCCAAAAAATGATTTTGATTCAAACCTATCGAGTGGGGTATCAAATGAAAGCTAATAATGAGCCCATTCTAAAAATATACAGGTTATAACCGTTTTAATATACCATTTTCACAGAAAAGTGTGAAATAAAACAATAAATTAAAAAAATCAAAAACTCGACTCCCTAAATTGCTGTTAAATATTTTTTTTTATTCAACTGGATGGCAAACGAGCAAGTGGGTCTCCTGATGATAAGAGATCACCACCGCCCATAGACACCTGCAACACCAGGGGGATTGCAGATGCGTTGCCAACGTAGAGGCCTAAAATGGAATACCTCAAGTGCCAGTAATTTCACTGGCTGTCTTACTCTCCACGCCGAAACACAACAGTACAAGCACTGCTGTTTCACGGCAGGATTAGCGAGCAAGATGGTGGTAGTAATCCGGGCGGACCTTGCACAAGGTCCTACCACCTGCAAAATTAAAGTTCAACAGTCGGGACCCATTTAAATCGTGACTCTCAAAAATTCTTACCTAATGGGTCCCGACTGTTGAACTTTAATTTTGCAGGTGGTAGGACCTTTTGCAAGGGATAAGTTAGCTACTTGAGAGAAAACACAGGTATGTATGTCGGCAGCCGATAGTTAAAACCGCCAGATCATAAAATTCCTAGGCATATCACGATGTGCCTGAGAAACAATACGGCAGATCGATTAGAGAAACGCATTCGTCGATATTCCTAGCTTTATACCGGGCAGATCGTGATGTGCCGAAAAAAAGTAAAATTTAGGTACGACGAGCGAAGCGAGGAGTGGTTAGGTAGTATACCGGGCAGATCGTGATGTGCCGAAAAAAAGTAAAATTTAGGTACGACGAGCGAAGCGAGGAGTGGTTAGGTAGTATGAATTTTGACTACAACGCACGAGCCGAGCGAGCGAAGCGAGCGTCCCGCGGCAGCGGCCGGCGAAGTGCCAGAACCGATACGGCGGCGATTCATCATATGCCTAGGAATTTCATGATCTGCCTAAACGTCACTAGGCAAATCGTTAAACGGTGAGTTTTTAACGATATGGCGAATGTCCCTTAGCCAAATCATGAAATGGCGCCATTTCGTGATATGCCTAGGAATTTCGTGATCTGGCGGATTATACGATCGGCCGCCGACATATACACAGAGATTTTTCTGAGGTAAGTAATAGGCGGCCTTATCGCTTCAGAGCGATCTCTTCCAGGCAACCTTTACAATGGAATAGATGGAGAAGTAAGGAATAAATTTTAGCAGGTGGTGAATTTACATTATATTGGAGAAAAATCAAGAAATAATGTTAATTTTGAGAAATTTAATGTTAAATAATAATGCGATTAATTTTATAAGGTTTTATTAACAAACATATAATTTACTATTGTGTACCTGCGGCTGCGCAGACGTATATCATTAGATCCAGCAGCTGAATTAAAATTTAGGGATTTTTAAAAATCCCGTGGGTATTCCCGAAACTTAAATTATGGTTTTCATTAACGTTACATTAAAGACAATCATGTCGTTTTCATGACTCTAAGCCCAGCGGTTGTTATTTCGAGATTTTATCCCTATCCCGTGGGAATATCGGGATAAAAAGTAGCCTCTATGTTTTATTCCAGCCAGTTTTCTCGTGAAGGAGTAACAAACATACTCACTCACTCACAAACATTCGAATTTATTGTATATGTAGGATTGATATACGTATTTTAAAAGACAATGCAAGTACAGTAAAAAAAACAGCAAAAAAGCTTGTATTAAAAATTACTTTTTTTACTTTTTTTTTTCGTAGTAGCCTTGCTGTAGTCTTTCCCGACTGTTTTCCTGCGGTTTTCCTGCAATCTTGAGGGGTGGGGTAACTCGAACCGGTGCGGGGCGGAGCGTGGCCATTCTGTACGTTAGTACTATTATATATTCTGTATCTATGGCCTCTGAAGCAGAATAAAATAAAGAAATAAGTCTGTCATCTAGGGCCCCAAACTTTATTACACTTGCGAGTTATGTATAAGCGTGTTTTATATACACATATCAGTCGCGGCGAACTCGTTGCGTGATCGACTTCATACCTATACATAATAGCAACTAACGTAACCTACAAAAAGTTGGAAAACCCCGACATTGTCACTTCAAAGTTCAATATCTCAAAAACAGCTGAACCGATTTTGATAAAACATGTCTAGACCATCTAACCATCGCTAGAAAACCTTTTGATTGCAAATATGGAGGTGTGACACAATTTGTATGAACTTACATCCTTTTGATACTGACTGCAGCGTTAGTTCCCACGTAACAAAATGAACGTGACATTATAAAGAAATTATGTGAACTTGACATATTGAAATACATAACTTTATCTACCAGACCTTCAATTGGTTGCAGAATAATAAATTACGTGATATTATTATTACCTAGTATTCTTATTTATTTCTACATTATTCCATCCCAGCCTATATACGTCCCACTGCTGGGCACAGGCCTCCTCTCAGAACAAGAGGGCTTGGGCCATAGTTCCCACGCGGGCCCAGTGCGGATTGGGAACTTCACACGCACCATTGAATTGCTTCGCAGATTTGTGCAGGTTTCCTCACGATGTTTTCCTTCACCGCAAAGCTCGTGGCAAATATCAAATGTAATTCCGCACATGAATTTCGAAAAACTCAGAGGTGCGAGCCGGGGTTTGAACCCACGACCCTCTGCTTGAGAGGCGATAGGTCATGGGGATAGGTTCTACATTATTATTTAGCTTGAAATGCTTTCATGTATGAATCGTCTAGCTACTGAAAGAAAGAAAGAAAGGATAAATGTATTTACCAAAATTCAGCACAACAAACAATAAAGATTATAACTAAAAAAAATTAGAAAACCTCATATAACCTTGGTAAATAAGGTGAACAGGAAAAAAGAGGATAAAAGAAACATTGTGCCAAAAGATTCTGATTTTCAGTCAATATGCGCCTATTACTTACCTTTTAATTTTCTCTCCATGTGTAGGTGTACCTGGTTTTGTATGGTTTACTATTGTGGTGTTTGGTAAAGAATGGAGAGAGCTTCTGATCTTTCTGGAGAGAGAGAGAGTTGAAGTGGCATGGGCGGGCCACAGTTTGACAATAAATAGATTCTATTCTATTCTATTCACATCGCTCGAGGAACGATAACCGTTGGGAGAGAAAATCCTCGAGTACCACGAACCGGAAGACGAAGCGTTAATGGTCTCCCTTTAGGTGGACTGACGGCGTCGCGAGGGTTGCGATCAGTCGATGCAAGTGACAAGTTGTCATTCATAGTGGCACTCTAAAAGGGCTTTTGTGACCTGCAGTGGAGGTTATCATTATCAAACAATAATTTTTACTGGCTAAAACCAAAAAGTCGTTTGCATACGTTTTTTTATAATAAAATTCCAAAAAATATTACAAACGAAACTTATTACATAGCGAACCTACTGTGTTAAAATAAAGTTGTGTTAAATATTTGTGATGTATAGATATCATTTAATAATATTGTAAATCTGTTTAAAAATATACCTCGTTGAGTTTCTTGCCTCATTCTTCTCAACAGAAGTTTTTCCGAACCGGTGGTAGTTTTTTTTTGACATTCATATTTTTTTTTTTTTTATTTGACTGGATGTAAAACGAGCAAATGGGTCTCCTGATGGTAAGAGATCACCACCGCCCATAAACATCTGCAACACTAGGGGTATTGCAGACGCGTTGCCAACTAGAGGCCTAAGATGGGATGCCTCACGTGCCAGTAATTTCACCGGCTGTCTTACTCTCCACGCCGAAACACAACAGTGCAAGCACTGCTGCTTCACGGCAGGATTAGCGAGCAAGATGGTGGTAGCAATCCGGGCGGACCTTGCACAAGGTCCTACCACCTGCAAAATATGTGCTTGTTATAGCCTAAATTGAATAAAAATATTTTGACTTTGACTTTGACTTTACATAAAAATAAAAACACATAAAACGGGCTTCATCTTCCAAAGGCAGCGCAGCGCGGGGCATTGTACCCAAGACGCTGGCGGCGTTGCCTCGTTGCACTGCGAGGCTCAGTCTTTTGGCGAAGAAAAAGCCTGCTCTTTGGTCGCCAGATACGCGATTAGTTTTTCCGACAAATTTATTATTTTACCGAGGTATTAATTAAAAACTGAAAACCTCAGACACCCTAAAAATAAATTTCTTTAATTTTAAGTCAGGTTGATTGCATTTAATTTTTAATACTATGCAGTCGTAACTCTTAGACTGGGCGCAATAAAAAAGCGATTTAAAAACACAAACACAACCTAATTTAAAACATACTGTTATTGATTCTACTCTCGATTCTGAGCGAACTACTTTCTGGTTTCAGTTAATTAACACCTTGTTTCATGGATGCAAAAATAAGTCGTACAGTTTCGCCAAAATATCCACATACTTCAACCGACGTCATTGCTTAACAAAAATGGAAGGCTTTGAAGAAATATATATGTACTTTATCATTGAAACTTAAGTAAGTAGCGACGAAATAATGCCCGATAATACTTTAAGCAATGAAAGCATTATAAAAACGGTGTTACTATATAAAATAGTATTATTCGGGAAACAGTTTTTGAACTAGAAAATCAATATGGTTGCAAAAATTTTCTTCGTTGTCTGCCTCCAGGCTGTTATCATGCAGGTAAACTTACTAATATTTTAACTGTGAAAGTTTGTGAGCGTTTGTGTGTAGATAGATCTCAAGAATAACACAATCGACTACTTTATAACCCGATATATATCCCGAAGTAGCTTTCATATACACATAATATCAATAAACTATTAATAATTACTTCGCTCACCCGAGTCACCCGCGACCTTAAGCAGTGTTTCTACCAATTATGAGAGAGGATGTGTTGCCAGGGATGTGTTTTTCATCAACCAATAGAAACGCTTCATTTACACATCCTCGAACAGCACATCTGTGGTGGAAACAACAGAGGCGAGGCAAATGAAGCGTTTTTATTGGTTAATGAAAAACATATTCCTCGTAACACATCCACGCACATCTCTGGTAGAAACGCTGCTTTAAATGATAGTTGATTCTCAGGTGAGGATGAACTCAGGTTGAGTTCGAAACGCGTCAGTGTTTTGTGGCGGTAATAGTTGGGTTGGGGTTAGTGTGTGTTCTTACAGTGCGGTGGTGGAAACGTTGTATGATTAATATTTGTTGCAAAGATGTAGCTATCATAAGGTGAGCAAAATTATTACATACGAGTAGTTCATGATAAATGTTCTGGATGGCAAACGAGCAAGTGGGTCTCCTGATGGTAAGAGATCACCACCGCTCATAAACATCTGCAACGCCAGGGGTATTGCAGATGCGTTGCCAACCTAGAGGCCTAAGATGGAATACCTCAGGTGCCAGTAATTTTGTTTATAATGTATATTTTGTTTCGAAAAAATTACTTTCTGCCAAGTTTCTTGCGGTGTATTCTCTTGGCAATGGTGGTCTTTTCGAAAGCACAAAACACTAGTGTAGTAGTAAAAGTGTAAAAGAACCCTTTGCGGCCTACAGAACTAAAGTTTTAATTACGGTTTTGCCAGCGTTATAATTGCTAATAAAAATGTATAAGAAATAATCCTTTTAAATGAGCTAAGTAAAGACAATTACTTTGCGCATGCGCAACCTTACGATCTATGAAACATATCACCACCACCACAGAACACTGACGCGTTGTGAACTCAATCAGAGTTCATCCTCAGAACAACACCCGCTCACGATGCTGCCAGATTTAGGTGATATGGACCTCCGCAAAGTAAAGCCTGTTTCAAAAAAATTACTAACCTATTCGTTTTTTTTCCAGTCTATATCAGCCCAGAACTGCGGATGCCGTCAGACCTCACTATCATCCAGTTGTTCCAACTCTAACAGCAACTCCTACTACGGCTTCTCCAAAACCGCCACAGCAACTACCGGAGGTCCTCTCACTGTCACCTGCTACGGCCCCCTCTCGACCGATGGTGTCTCTGTCCTCGCTGAACTAGGAATGGAAGGCCAGGTCCAAGTAACTGGCTCGATGCCTTTCCTGAGCGCCGTGTCTCTGGAAGGTATCCTGCCTACCTCAGGGTCTGCGTCTGTGGACTACGGCTGCGGGAATGGTGACATTGTGATAGTGCAGGAGTCTGGGAATCCCAGTGGAAACAACGCTGTCTCCACCTCTGGGCTGACCCTGGCGCAGCTTGGAGGATGCCGGTGCAGAAACTAAGTTAAAAGGAAATACAATTTATATAAACATGTAACTTGCAATTTTAATCCTACGATTACTTATATACTATCCTATTATATTATACGTAAATGCGAAAGTATGTGAGTGAGTGAGTGAGTGATCTTATTCACCTGAAACTGCTGGACGGATTTGGATGAAATTTGGCAAAAAATATTTTATAACCTGGATTAAAACATAGAATACTTCAATCAACCGCTGGGCTTAGAGCCATGAAATTTGGTACGGAGGTAGCTGGACCTCTGGAATAATACATAGGCTACTTGTATCCCGATATTCCTTCAGGAAAGGGATAAAATCTCGAAATAACAACCGTTGGGTTTAGTCTTAAAATTTTGGGCAGTTGTCTCAATGAAGACAACGATAAAAAATTTGAGAATTCCCAGGGGAATTTCATAACATCCCGGAATTTTAATTCTAACTACCTACCAGATTGAATAGTTTACGCCTGCGAAGCCGCGGGTAAAAGCTACTTGTTTAGATCAATATAGGTTTAGTGTCAATATTATGTCCACTTCAGGGTAGGCAGCGCCTTGAGGTGCCTACCATACTGGTGGGGTTGGTGACGCCGCAGTGTAAGAAAATGTAGAAAGTTCTTTAGACTTTGGTTTGACCATGTCTGTCTGTCTGTCTGTCTAGCTAGCCTGAGTCAACGGGGGCAGGCTGAAAACCAGCGCTGGCAGCTTCTGAGCAAGCGCAGCATAAGCTGAGCCTGTTACTTTTGCCACACAGTGCAAGGGACTGGCAAACACATTTTTTATTAGTTTATTGTTTATTTGTATTCTGTGTGCCTATCCTGTATTGTTCATGTTGGCAAATAAATCAATCTTCATCATCATCTTCTTCTTCTTCTGTTCGTCCGTGGCTTTGCTCAGAGATTATCAGTAGCTGTAGTTTTGCACGAATATATATTTTATACTCACCGTTGTCCGCGGCTCCGTCCGCGAAGAAGAATGAAAAATAGTTTACGTCCTATTCTCAGACCTACCGAATATACACAAAAAAAATCCGAGCCGAGCCGGCCAAGGCAGATATTTGTATGAATTAATAATACGAATGTTTTTTCTTGGTGGTGTCCCATGATAAAGGCTGTCCCAGAAGTAAAGAGACAAATTTCAAATTTCGAACTGGTTGAAAAGATTTTTATTTTTTTAAGAAAAATATCTGTCATAGCAGCCGTAGGTAAGATCATAGGGGTAGGTTATATCTGTCAGATTAAGCGGGAATTTCGAAAGTATTTTTAAAGTTTTAATAATGAAGAGAGCTGAACACGAAGTATTTGCAAAAAGATTTATTCAATTTTATGAATGTCATGGAAAGAGGGACACGATTCGTCATTTTTCTCCAGAGGGAGTCAGAAGAACTACTTTATATCGAAGAAATAAGTTATCAGTGCAACTACAGCGCTGGCACTGGACAGCCTGTTTAAATACGGAAGATCGAAGTTCATCATCATCATCAGTCTGAAAATATCTACTGTTTATCAAATTCAAATCAATTATTCAGGAAATAGGCCGCAATGGGCACTTTTACATGTCATTTTTTAAACTACCAGCGCTTTCAGAAAGACCATCATTGCCAAAAAGAATGCACCGCAAGAAAGTTGGCAGAAAGTCATTTTTAGAGTTCCGTAGTCAACTAGGAACCCTTATAGTTTCGCCATGTCTGTCTGCCTGTCTGTCTGATATTTTCTTTATTTTGAAGAAACGCATGGACATATTTATAAAAACATTCCCGAAAGAAAACGTAAAGGTAAAAAAAAGTTTATAAACGGAATCCCTCGATATCTGTTAGAGTTGCTGCGGATAAATTGAAAATATGGAAGTCAAGTATAGCTCGAATGAAAACACACGACCTACAGCTTAAAGCGTTTGCGAAATTATCTGCTCCTAAATATATTAAAGACCAGGAAGTGCGAGCTAAAAGAGGATGCCGAAGAGTGTATGAAAAAACACTGAAAAAAGTCCTTATAATTGATGACGAGACCTATGCCCGTGCCCGTGGACCCAATGGATGTTCCTGGGAAGCAATACTACCACGCGAACAATCGGGATGCTGTAGAATATTCACAAAAAAATCATACCAAAGGCAAATTTTTCAATAAATACGTCGTTTGGATTGTATTGTATAATTTTGAAATTATTGTCTGTTATATTTATTCTTTATTATTCTACTATTTTGACATACACAATATAATTTTTACGTAGTTAGCTATTTATCTAGAACATAATAATAAAATTGTATCTACTTACAGTTTAACTTAAATAATTAGATTAATTAAATGTTATTAAGATTAAAATATACTTAACCTTAATTTTAAACTAGAATTTGTACGTCACATAGTGACAAAAACATGTGAAACTCTCTTTCTTTCTTACCACAAAATATGTACCATGTTTTTATGCAAATAAATGATTTATGATTGGCAAGCCATAGACCGAAGTGGTAATACGTCTGAACCATATATTTGCACAGGCTCTATGAACGACGCATTTACCTGAGAGAATGTATAATAAAGCGATTGATTCCCTTCACTGATAAATATTACCATAGGGAAGAAATTATATTCTGGCCGGATATGGCGTCATGCCACTACGCCACGGAAGTCACCCAACATTTAGAGGCTGCGGGGATAGATTTTATACTAAAAAATAATAACGCCCTAAATGTTCCCCAAGCTCGTGGAATTCAAAATTTTTGGTCTTTATTCAAACGAGAATATAAAAAACAAACGGAAAAACCCAAATTATTGTCTGCATTTAAAAATCGATGGACTAGATTGGCTAAAATTGTGGCAACTAGGTCAGGGAAAGCTGTAATGAGGCGAGCCGCAATTAACCTTAGAAAAATTGGTTATAAAGGCATTGCACTAGCAAATTTAATATAAAATAACAAATATGATTATATTCTTGATTGGACTTAATGTAAATACTAGCACTTAATTATATTTTTTCATTAAATATTTTCATTTCAATTTTGTCTCTTTACATATGGAACAGCCCATATTTAAAAAATACAAACTAAGACATGGATGCACAGAAAAACCAGAAAAAGAGACCAGCGCTGGGAATCGAACCCAGGTCCTCAGCAATCCGTGCTGCGTGCTATAACCCCTACACCACCGTTGGACAGGAATTTAGACATGAATTTTTCCTATGCATACATATCTCAGGTTGCTTATTTCTACTACGCCACTTATGCAGCAGCACTAGCGACGTCTATGTTTCGCTCTCATCGAGAGACGTCACATTCTTTCGGAACCAACCGCTCACCCAGACAAGAGATGTCGCTACTAAGCAATCAAATTATGATTGGTTAATAACCAATCATAGCCCATATTTATTAATTAATTTATTTATTATTTTGTTTACCTCTCTTTAAATTCGCCTGTACCATGCACAGACAAATATTCATTTAGGGTATTAACCCTAAAAAACTTAAAAACCTAAAGAGGTCTAAAGAGGTCTAAGAGGGGGGTCTAAAGAGGTTAATTGACCTATTATAATTAATTCTTCGTAGGTATTAAGTTATTCGCATTATGCTGCTTGAACTTTAGACTTCTTACTCGAACATTTAAATAATTTAGATATTAATTAGCCAAGCATCACGCTTAATGACAATGGTAATATAACCTTAAATTTTTAGGGTTCCGTATCTAAAGGGTGCCAACGGAACCCTATTACTGAGACTCCGCTGTCTGATCTTGAGCTAATTTAGTTCTACAACTTTTGAAAATAACTTTTATTTATTATAATTTTTATTATAGTTTAAAGTTTAATTCGCGGTGTAAAAGCCAGATGAACGTAACATCAAAAAATTCGAAAATCGTTTTTTTTTCATAAAACTGTTCTAAAGGTGGTCCTGCATGAACTGCCAAAAGGACGTAATCGTACAGTTGATATTTCACTAGTTCCAAAAAAACGAAATGACATAAAAAGCAATTTCAATAGAACCAGCTAAACGTATTTTGAAATCCATTAAATTACTTGTAGTAATTTTGCAATTTTTTAGGGCCACAACAACGTATCAACCAAAACATTATTCTTTGTAGTAGAATACAGCTTGAAAGATTCATAATTCTACAGGAACCATAACGACGTAAAAGTTTATGCGTCAACCTGGATGTTGTATTGTTAATAATATTCCAGTTTCATATAAACTTTTAATAGCCAAAACAACGAATATTTATTTACGTCTTTTTGGCACATATTTTCTTACACTTAGTAAGTATAATTAATGACCAAAACGACGTAGTACGATATACGTTATTGTGGCAGTTACATTTTATTGATCATAATACAGCCCATTTATGATTTGTATAAATATACGTTAAAATGGCACCTAAAAATTTAGGTAGGGTCTAGTCTAAAAACAGGCCGAAATACGATCAGTGCGGGGAGTCCCCTTTAGTTTGGATATTGGACGTTACCGTTTTGTTTCTAGTTTGGTTTTTGTATTTTGTATGTTGTATCATTGTGTTTTTGTAAGTATAGCGTTTGCAAAAATCAACGAAATAGTAATAGTAAGTAGATCATCTCAGGATCACAACAAAGAAGTCAATAAGATTTTTGCACAGGTAAGTACCTAATTGAGTTAGCTTTCATGTTTGTTTTTATGAAATGCACTCGTAGCATGGAGACCTGGGTTCGATTCCCAACTCAAGTTATATTATTAAAGTAAGTAATTGGATTTGAGCCCGGTTTAAATCGTAATATGGGTTTAGGTAGGTTACTTGAGTTGGGAATCGAACCCAGGACTCCATGCACAGGTGAATTTTATAAAAACAAAACACGACGCGTTTACGCTTGTCGTGTTATTATATGTGTTATTGTTCTTATTCAATTTTATATACTTAATTTAACTGGTTTAGACCGACTTGCACCTAAAAGTTAAATTGTGTCAAGCCTCAAATTCATACAAGAACTGTAAATTTTTAACTAAATAGGCAATAAATAAAATTAAATAATTGTACTATTGTGATATAATTTACAGTTACGTAAGTAAATTATTATGTTTTTTTTTTAATTCAGGATCCAACTTATTCATTAGCAGAAAAATAAGAAAATCCAAGACCTGAACTTCAACCACCTGCTGCTCATCTAACAACAAATTTAGAAAATATTAGTAAAAACAAGTTGTTTCCCGACCTATTTAAGAAAATAATTTCAGAAAAATATTGTTTTGTTTGATACTTATATATTATTTCATTACGTTGAAGATATTTTTTTTGTTTGAGTGTATTTTTTTATTACAAATCGTAACATTTTTTGATAATAAAAATAAATAATATTCATTTTCGATGTATTATTTAACTTCATAAACAACGTATCCAAGTACAATAATAATGAAAGTTAAAAACATTTTCAAAAAATTAAGGGCCAAAGTAACGTATGTCAGCCAAATTTAAAAAAAAAAATTATTGCTGGTATGCTAGCAAATATAATTACAATATTTCTTAACTTTCTGAAAGCTGTATTGCGTGTGTACGTGTCAGTATTTTTTTTTCTTTCTTCCGTGGCATATTCACTTGCCAAGAAGTTTGTAAAGATGAAAGTGATAAAATTTCGCAGTTTTTTGACTCTTCTGAACAATTTTTTTTTTTTTTTTTTTTTTTTAATTTATTTCTCATAGGTATTACATACACTTGCTTACTGTACATATCCACTCGCCAAACTGATATTACAGTTTGTTGGCGAGAACGCGCTCGTCACAATTTAATTATATGTAACTACCTATCTGTTTAAACATGCATCCAAATACAAAAACAAAATAAAAGTTACAACATATACATAGATGTGGATACTTTTGCAAAAATGTACCCTAAGGCAGTTGTTGCAAAAGAATCCTTTTGAGAGTATTTTTAACCTTTCTTATGCTACACTGGTTACCTTCTCTTAGCCACTCAATCTTGTTAAATATTTTCGGAACTAGAAACTTATTTGTTCGTTTACCATAGTAATTTTTAGCACGACTTTGCACATATTGTTTTAATCTAACACTTTTTGTATTATACTTGTTATTCTTAAGCGTCTTATAATCACTTTCGAAGTAATTTTCTAAAGCTATTAAGTACTGCACTCTTATGTGTACTGGAAGAATTTTACATAATGTATATACTTATTGTAATCCCTTTACAATGATTTTTTGTTTTCTTAGTTACTAGGTATTTAATTAATCTTAATTGCAATTTCTTTATTTCCTCCAGGTATGTTTGGAAAGTCCTACCGTATATACTAAGTCCATAATTAATCACTGATTCCGCTAATGCATAATAGACCACCAGCATTGTTTGCTTACTAACTATTCTATTCAAGTGGTAGAATTTACTTAACACTGTTCGAAGTTTTGTACAGACTACAATTGTGTGGGCTTTCCAATTAAAGTATTGATCTATAACCAATCCTAGGTATTTATATTTATCCACATATTCGAGCCGCTCGCAACTGCAGTTGTTTTTATAGTTATGTAAGCAATCATAGCCGTGGCCACCACGCCGTAGTCATCGTGGTTAAACATTTTTGGCTATTCGATTGTAGGGGATATATGCATACATTTTGTTTTCGACAAGTTAATTATAATTCCGTTATCATGGGCCCACTTTACTACATTATCGAGGTCAGATTGAATGTTACTGTGAGCTTGAGATATATCTGTTGCGGAGTACAATAAGCACATATCATCCGCATACATAAAAACCTTACACTTTTTAATAACGTTTACTACACTGTTGACTAGCATTATATAGCCGACAGGACCGTACACCGAGCCGGTAGGTACCCCCAGCGCGACGTCACACTCCGCTCCGGTGGCACCGTTAACGGTCGTTCGTATGGTCCTACCGGATAGGTAACTGCGGAACCAGTCGTTGACTGGGCCTGCTATGCCACACTCTCTCATAGCCTGAAGTAAAACGTCGTGATCCAAGGTATCAAACGCTTTTTTATAATCAATAAAGAGCGCGAGAACCTGTTTTCCTTCATTTAACCAATTATTAATCACATCTGAGAACTGTGACAAAGCTGACCCCGTGCTTCTCCCTCTTCTGAATCCATGTTGAGTATCTGTGATTATTCGGTATTTTTCCAAGAAGCCCGTTATCTGCCCTACTATAACTTTTTCAACAATTTTATTATTACAGACAAATAGCTATAGGCCTATAATTTGAATATTCTAAGTGACTTCCACTTTTGTATATAGGTCGAATAAAACGACTTTTTCAGGTTTTCTGGATAAACACCTTTTGACACGCACATGTTAACAAAATTTGCTAGAACTGGACACAGCTGCTTCTTGACATATTTTATATCTTGTACTCTAATCTGGTTAATCCGGGTGCCTTGTTAATACTCAAGTTATTTACAATTTTTTGACAATGTAATATAACCGAAACTTTGGTGAATCTAAATGATAAACGGAACCCTATTACTGAGACTCCGCTGTCCGATCTTGAGCTAATTTAGTTCTACAACTTTTGAAATTTGGATTTACGATTTAATTTTTATTATAGTTTAAAGTTTAATTGGACAAGTAATGTATTGCGAAATCAGTCATTTTTTTAAGTGACAGGCGATGTCATTTAGGCTATTGGAAGCCATACATTGAGATACCATTTAATTTTTTTGGAATAAACATAATGATAAAATTGCTTAATTTTTAACCCCCAACGTAAAAAGAGGGGTGCTATAAGTTTGACCGCTATGTGTGTCTGTCTGTCTGTTTCTTAAACGGGTGAACCGAATTGAATGCGTTTTTTAGTCATGTTTTATCAAAATCAGTTCAGCCGTTTTTGATATATTGAGCTTTGAAGTGACAATGTCGGGGGTTTTCCTACATTTTGTTGGTTCGGTTAGGTTATTAGATTTTTTCGTGAACCTATAAACACAGGGTTCTCTCTCAAACTCTCTTTTTACACGTTTTGTGGCTGTAAGTGCCTTTATCGTTCCCGCAAAACCGTAGGAAAAGGCTGTAAGTGAAATAAACTCTGATTGCGGATTGAAATCAATCCGATACAACTAATTTACAATCACACGTTCAATTTTCAACAGCACTTTTCACTATGAGATAATCAAGTGCCGGAATACAGTATTTTTTAAGCAAAGACGACACGCGTTTTTGTGGATTCGGTTGAAAATTGAATTTGTTTAGTGTTCTTTTGTTTTTTTTTTTTAAATCTGTCTCTTTCTAAAACTGATTTCTTCATGTAGAAGGTGTGGGGTTAGTTGTGTGTGACGTCACGTGTTAGTATTTCTTTCTAATCTTAAATTTCAAAACTTTTAATGAATTATGACACTAATTATGAGGGTTACCTGGTAGGACACGGAATGAACAGGAAAAACGCTCGCCGCTCCGCTCGCCGCTCCGCTCGCCGCTCCGCTGCCCGCTAGCATGGCCTAAAACGCCGTGTGAATAAACACCAAGAATTTACAGACCAGAAGGTAAAATAAAAATCGTACAGCATTCTGAACCCGGATTTTTAATCCCATGGAAAAAATGTAAACAAAGGTATGTATATATATGTAAACTCTTTATTGCACATAAAAATAAATATACAAATACACAGAGAGGAGAACAAAGGCGAGCTTATCCCTAAAAAGAGATCTCTTCCAGCTAACCTAGTTAGGAGAAAACATTTTGTTATATAGAGGATAAGCAGACAGTGAAAATTACTATTATTAGTGAAAAAGTGTTGCCGTTATCAAAAAACATTCGCAGAACGATTATTCGATATTTTATTCTTTCCACATTTGCCAGGAATCGACTTCCCATTAAAAAAACTGTATTTCTTAATCAAGATAAATTTTTTATTTAAAAAAAAAACATTCCGCGGAAAGTGCGTGAAGCCATCGAGATTAGTCATCGGCCGAATTTCAACCGGGATAGTGGTTGGACGGTACCTCCGAGTTGGAAAACGGTATTAAATACTCGTGCTGCGTCATCGGTGTGTGTGAATGTACCTTTACAGAGCGATGTTGTTAGTGTTGTGTGCTACCCTACATTTGACAGTTGTAATGATGATGAAAACGCGGGTAGTTGTGTGCCGGTGTCAGTTTCGTCGGGTAGTCGCGCGAGCAGAGCGGCGGCGTGTTGCAGCAGCCGCTGAGTCGCGTTGCTCCGAAGATGAAGGGCTACGGATTAGCCCGAAACATGTCGAGCTAAACTCGATTTAAGACGTGAGTTATCCGGGTCATTATATTTAATAAGATAAAATATTTTTATTTACTGATGAAAATCTTTATTTTGGCATTTACACTTTGATATTATGGCAGTGTTATTGTGGCAGTGGGTGGGGCACATTGCTCGCAGGACGGATGGCCGATTTGAGACGAGCTGTCGGTATTGGAGCGACGACTTTTAAGATATTATATTTGCGGCTGACATGATGATGACTTTGATATTATATTAATTTACAATGTTTTCGTATGCATTATTTATTTATTGTCCTGGTATTACACCCGGGTTTTTAAGCTGTGGGCCGCTTGATGCGAGACGTCGCTCAGTGCACTAACATTCGAGACTGAATTCGTAATCGTTTTCCAGTGACTCTTGTTCTGTTATTTTTTTACTATCCACATTGGTGTTATATTTTTATTGTAGTTAAGTTGTTCATTTTTAGGGTTTCCGTTGTTTTTCGTTCATTGTTGTATGAAAGGATCCGAGTCGGAGAGGTCCGAGTACTTCTCAGTCAAAAGACGACTTTTATAACTTGTCTCCCGTAAAAACGACTCTTTTATCGAAAATCGTCAAAACATGGTAACAACAAAACTTTATATAGTATTTCTATCGGGCCCATACCTTGAAATCCCCTGAAAAGTCACTTTGACAATGACGAAACTTTGTTTAAATTTTTTCCGTGGGATTAAAAATCCGGGTTTAAAAGTGAACGAATGGAACGACGCCGCGTGTTTACGAGAAACTCTGTATATAGGGTGTCCTACGGCTATGCCACATGAAGTAAAAGTTTCTTAAACATTGTAGATAGACAATTTTGCTGAAAGAAGACTTCATTTTGATTTAAAAAATTTTGGTAAAATTTTATTTTTAATACAAGCTTTTTTTACTGACTGTACTTCTTGTCGACTCTCCTTGCATTGTGACCCAAACTACATTTGCATACCAAATTTCAAGTCGATGCCATTAACCGTTGAAGAGTTCTGCCCTGCGGAGACGATCCTGGCCGGACTACCAGGATGTCGCTACCAGATTATTGTATTGTCACACAATTTACATAAGTAGGCCAAATATCAAATCAATCCAACTACTAGAAGTTGGTCGAATTTAACTTGCAAGATTTGACTACACACAGACAGACAACGGAGAAGGTGAAACTAGATAAAAACTTGTAACACTCGCTCACCCGCGACCTTAAGATAGCTACGCTTATGCAAGAAATGTGTGTTCATGCAGTTCCTCCTTCACACTGTAAGAACACACACGAACCACTCAAACCCATCTATCACCATCACCACACCACACTGGCGCATTTTGATATCAACCAGAGCTCATCTTCAGAGCAACACAACCGTACACCATGCTACCAGGGTCCAATTGCATAACAAATTAAAAGCTATTTGCCTATAATTTCTTATGCAATGAGGGCTATCGCGTGTGAATTCGCCACTAGGGGCGCTAGTGTAGCGTGAGGTCTCTGAAATTTATTATAGCAAATATGCGTTCCGGGGCAATGAATGTCAGTGTTTTGGGACAATTTTGTCTTTCGGAAACCTTTGTCCTCCCTTTTTTCCGAACAAAACTGGACTATGCAACACTGTGGCATGCTCGATATTTTTATGGTACGGCTTTAAGGTGTATTAAATATGATTTTAATCTAAACTTTGTTTTCACGCCCGTAATAACAGACTTTGAAAGCCATAATTAAAAACCTCACGCAACAGTGCGCCATCTAGTGAGACAAAAAACGATAGCCCTCATTGGGCCTTGATGTTAGACAAACAAGTCAAAACAAACATTTTAATTTATCACTTACTACCTAAGTACCCACCTTTATTGTACTCAAACAAAACTACCTACCTATAAAAAAAAACAACGGGTGAGCAAAGTTAACATGGAGGCGGGAGAAGGAGCCGATGTAAACAAATAATCCTATCCAAATATAGACAGCCCGTTGATGACCTCGATCCTCAACCATGATCATGAGGGAACGACTGGAATGGGAATGGAATGGAGCAAAGTAATTAGTAAGTTCATTAATATGGACCTCCGCAAAGTAACGTCTGATTCAATAAATTATTTAACTCAACCAGAGCTCATCTTCAGAGCAACGTAAACCGTTCACCATGCTACCAGATGTTAATTTGACTTTTTTTGACATCATCGTGTTAGCCATAAGACGTCCACCATTGGACATAGGCCTCCACCTTAGACCACCAGTTGGTCCGGTGGGAAGCGGCCTGCATCCACCGTGAAACTGCAGCTTTAACCAGATCATCCGTCCATCTCGTTGGTGGACATCGTAGTATGCTGTGCTGGCCGATCCGCGGTCTCCAATCGAGAACCTTTCAGCCCCAACGGCCATCTGTTCCTTGCTGGTCGTTGCGGCCCATACTTAGTTTTAATTTTGGCTTAGCGAATCTTTTTGAAACAAACTGTAGGTACATTCCACCGTCTTTAATTAAATTAATTAAGTCTCCACCGTACTTAATAAATAATCTGCGCTCGAAATTGACCCCGACTAATTAAGGTTAATTAATGGATTGAGTGACGTCTTTTGTTTAAACTAAATTTTGAACGATCGAATGGCTATCTAATATGGGTATGCTAATAGTTATTTATGTGGCTGGTGTATAATGCCTAATGAGAAACTTTTCGGCACTCCATCGGAACTAACCGCTCACCCGGACAAGAGATATCGTTACTAAGCAATCAAATTATGATAGTTTTTTTTTTGGAATCTTTTTGTATTTTTTATTTCAATTCCAATTTTTTTGTTACTTTTTGCATCTATATTTCAGTTTGTATTTTCGATATAGGTTTTACGGGATGACCGTAAAAGTAACAAAAAATTTGGAATTGAAATAAAAAATACAAAAAGATTAAAAAAAAAAACAATCTTAGACTTCTTTTACCTAAGGAAATTACGAAGTCCCCGCAGAATAAATATAACTCGATCGATCTATTGAAAAAAATCCTTCAATTCAAAGCAAAAAGCTTTCACAGTTCTTAAAGTTAGTCAACTTTGGCTACCTACCTACCTGTTTGTCAGGAAAATACAAAATTCCCAAGAGATAGAAATAAGTGACTAAATAAATTTACCTACACCAATTTTTTTAACTATTAAAAAGCTACACTGTTTTTGACTGAAATGCGCTATACTTTTACGTCTGTGGGAGGTACTCTAAAAAAAATGTTTTTGATTTTTTTTTATTGTACCATTTTGTCTGCATACTTTACATATCTGCCGTCCTACCGAAGAAGGCGGCAAAGTGACAAAAGTAACTTTCGAGAAAAACGGCAAAAACTTTTCTAAATTTAAAACACCTGTATCCTAGGCATAAATTGACTCACAACAATTTTGATTACATTAAAATTTAGATAAAAAATCACGTTTTTTATGTATATATTTTCATTTTACAAAAATTATAAATAGTATTAATTGTGGAGGCTTTTATGTTATAGCTTAGGATTTGTGAATATTATTCGACGAAGAATACTAAGTTAAAAGGCCGTTAGCAGTACCCTAGCGACTTTTAAGCTTAGTATTCTACATAACTTTTAAAGTATTGTTATTTTAAATGAAAGTTATGTCCGATTAATACACTACAAGGTCGTTACTACGGATAGCCGCGGTATTGTCTATTATTGCTAGTAGAAGATGCTCGTTGCGTTGTAAATAAAAATGAAGTTAAAGTTAACCGTTTTAACCTATTTTTTTATCAGTTACTGCCGTAATATGTGAGTCACTCTGTAGATAACGGCATTTTAGGTTATGATGGGACTACGATTATTAAGTGTTATGCTGTTTGAGAAGAGGTAATGACAAAAAAGAAAAGGCATACTATACTGGGTGGTTCCGGGGTCATGAGCAGGAGTGAAAGGGGTGATGGGGAGATTCACACTGAGCAACTTTTACTATGGGACCAGCCCCGAAATCGCGAAAAAAAAACCATCTAGGTAATCAAGAGATAATTGATCTCTTACTATCCGAAATGTATGGAATAGCTGATTTTTTTTCACGATTTCGTGGCTGGTCCCATAGTAAAAGTTGCTCAGTGTGAATCTCCCCATCACCCCTTTCACTCCTGCTCATGACCCCGGAACCATCATCTGTATAAAAAAATCAACGATTTATTCTTCAAAACATAAAAACTTCTAAATTGGTACTCTCAATTAACACATTATTATTGAACTGTGTTCATTATTTACTTCTATAAAGTTTGAGATGAGAAATAATTATACTCATAAAAGGGTGAATTTTCAGAGCAACTTTTTTGGCTCTCCCAGGTCAATTAAAAATAAACTACTTAATAAAATAATACCACACAATTTTATATACGTTGTATACAATACAATAGAGGAGGTTTTACATAATAAACATTGTTGACTTCAATTAAAGTAGCATTAAAAATATCACAAACTTAGAAACACTAACTGCAGTAAGTCTGTGAGGCCTGTCCCACACGCGGTTTTGTTGAATCAATTGACCATAACTTTGTGTCTAGGAGTCATTTTCCTACTAAACATACATCAAAATGAAGTTAATTAAATAATTCATTCTATTTTTACTTTTTCATGCTAAATACATTTTTATTGAAAAATAGGTTGACCATTTTGTAATTGTCCCACGTCTAGCTACCAATATCACTTTGCGCAAATACTTGCCAATATCGTAATGGTGAGAAATCACTATGTTCGCATTTTTATGGAAAAGTACATTAATTGTGCTTTAGTTATGACGCAGAGTGAACCTCCACCTAGCGAATTTTGTGTGCCTATCAGTACAAGTCTTTCGCGAGGTGTGTTTTGGTCATCTGAAAAGTAATTTCCGTGGAATCCTGTTGTGCGATATACAATTATTTTAATTGAATGTGTCTATTTTTGTTTATTAGTTGACTTGGTTCTTATTTCACCAAAATATTTCGCTATCGTAATCTTCGGTGCCGTAATTCCGGTGGCATTTTTGTTCACCATCTTTATGATTGAATCTAACGGTAGTTTCATGTGAAATTATGCTCATTACTAGCACAAAAGCATGCTATTAATGAGCAATTACTATCTACTAGTATCACTACTAGCACTAGCGTGTATGTTTATGACATGCTTAAAGTAGGCATGCTTTTTAGTGGCATGCTGGCTATATGGATCACCCTGCCATCTTTGAGCGTACTACGTGAGGTTGGGGTTGGAAGGACGAATGATAATAATAAGTATGAACGCGTCTGCTAAAGAGCATGCTTGGAACGGATCAACGCTCCGGTCTTTCAGATGGTGCAGATGATGATAGAAATGATGTTTTGAGATGATAAAAATACTTTAATCACGAAGATTACAAATTAAAAAAGTTCAAATAAAAATTTGCTCCGTGCTATTCGAGTTCTCTTTACGTAGTGCCGTTTTACAGATAGTGCTGTCCCTCGCTCGCTGCTAGTTGCTAGTGTTGTGCCAGAACATCTTGCCCCCCCTCGGAAGCCGTCGGGTTCTGAGGTTGAAGTAAGTCGCTGATGCTGGTGGTGGGTAGCAGGCAGACATTGCCCACTGCACGCCGCACGATGCCCCTTGTGGTCCTGACGTCCACGACGCGGGTGACACCGTCTCGTACTGGGTAGATGTTCTCTATGCGACCCATGCGCCATTTTAGAGGAGGCGCGTTGGGCTCCTTCAGTACTACCATGGCGTCGCGTTTAAGCGAAGGCTGCTCAATCTTCCATTTCTTCCGCTGCTGCAGCTCTGACAGGTATTCCGACTGCCAGCGCTGCCAGAAATGCTGTCTCAACTTTTCGATGTGCTGGTATCTGGTTAATTTATTGATGTTGACATCGAGTAAAGGAGGTGTAGGGGTTGCCGTCAGTGGCCTGCCGATCAAGAAGTGCCCAGGAGTTAAGGGATTGAGGTCGTTAGGATCGGAGGACATTGGAGTTAAGGGTCTGGAATTAAGGAGTGCTTCTATTTGAGTGAATAAAGTAGAGAGCTCCTCAAATGTCAGATGTTTATCTCCCAATATTCTTACCAAATGATGTTTTGCTGATTTAATATTCGATTCCCAAATCCCTCCAAAATGTGGGGAGTAAGCGGGCGAGAATCTAAATCTGATGCCTTCACATGCCGCCCACGAAGATATATTCTCATTGTGTGCCTTTAAAAGTTTATTTAGTTCGTTATTTGCACCGACAAAATTAGTACCGTTGTCACAGTAGGTACAATTCGCCCGGCTTTCCCCTTCGAGCGATAAACCGTTTGAGACAAAGTAAAAAAACTTCTGTGCTTAATTCGCTTGCTAACTCCAGATGAAGTGCTTTAGTGGTGAAACAAACGAAGAGACACAAATAGGATTTCGTAATTTTACAACCACGAACCTTGCGGTCGCTTATGAGAAATGGGCCAGCAAAATCGACCCCGCTCACTTGGAAAGGTAAGTTAGGAATGACCCTTGACGAAGGTAAGTTACCCATGATTGGATGTTTAGCTTTAAATTTCATTATTTTACAAAGACGGCAATTATTTACTACTGCTCTCGCTAGTAGTCTACCTCTAACTGGCCAGTATTCATTCCTTATATGGGAAAGTAATAATTGTGGGCCGCAATGCAGAAGTTTTTTATGGTTTTCTATGAAAATTAACTTTGATAAATGATGCTTACCATCTAATATAATCGGGTGTTTTTTTTTTATAATTTTCAGAGGAGTTTGAGAGACGGCCTCCACAACGAATGATGCCGTCCGTGTCAAGAAAAGGATTTAAAGACAACACGTTCGATTTCGTAGGTAAGGTTTGTTTACTTATTAATCTTGCATGCTCCACTGGGAAACACGCTAATTGATGTCGTAACACTAAGTAATTTAAGGACGACTTTAGCTCGTCGACGTTCGGACAACCTGTTCGGATTGTACTGAGAAATTGAATCTTATTTATTGCACTTTTTTATATAAATATGTTTCCTTTAAGTTATGAATGAAACGCATCACGTAGGCTGTTATTCTTTCTAGTTTGTTTAAGTTAGAATAATTTTCAATGTTTATGATATTAGAATGTGACGGATATGTATTTGGTTTAGTATGTAGTGTAGTGCATGTAGATGTAGGGTTAGTGCATGATGTAGGTATAGTATTTAGGTCTTTAGCATAAGCTTTTTTTTTCAGGTAACATCGATGGAGAGGAATTAGGTATTTTAGGCCATAAATAGCAATGACTCTTTAGGAATGGTGGTCCATTCCACCATAGTGAAGCGTTTTGTACGTGCTTTGGTTCTATACTCCTGGTAGCCAGGTCAGCTGGATTGTCCAGGCCAGGGACATGTCGCCAGTGACCATTCTTTGTCAATTCTTGAATTTCGTTGACGCGATTAGCTATGAAAGGCTTTAATTCGCGTGGTGGAGTGGACAACCAGCCTAATACTACCGTAGAATCAGTCCAGTAGTATATGTCAGTTATTTCGTGACGTAAAACTTTATTTACCTTCGTACTTAATTTTGCCGAGAGTAACGCTCCACACAATTCAAGACGCGGTATAGTAACTGGTTTAAGGGGAGCGACCTTACTCTTTGCACATAATAATTTTGTGGTGGCTTGACCATTTGCATCGATAGAACGTAAATAAATACATGCTGAGTACGCATCTTGTGATGCGTCACTGAAATAATGCAATTCAATATGTTTTGGTTCGCTGCAACTTATAAATCGAGGAATTCGGATGTCTGAAAGGGCTGTTAAACCTTTTTCAAAATTATGCCACATTCTACCTAACTCGGCCGGAACGGGTTCGTCCCATTCCAATTTAGATAACCATAGTTTCTGAAGTAATATTTTCGGCGTTATTGTACATAGGCTTTAATAAGCCTAGTGGGTCGAAAAGCTGAGCTGATTTTGATAAAATTGTTCGCTTTGTCACTGGCGTTGTTAAACCAGTTATGGTAATGAGAAATTTAAGTACGTCTTCAGATGGGTCCCATTTTATGCCTAGTACACTTGACTCAGAATTTATGTAAGTTATATTCTTTGTTGATATGTTGTAAGTTAGTACTTTCGAGAACTGAAGGAATGTTTGTTCGAAATTTATGTAAAGGTAAACAAGCCGAATGAAGAATGCTAGTCACAGAACTAATTAGGTGTTTAAGTTCCTCCTCTGTACTAGCTCCAGATAAAAAATCGTCTACATAAAATCTTCTTTTATGCACGTAGATATAAATTTATCTGTACACTCTTTGCCCAACTGAATGAGACAGCGAGTACTTAAGTACGGTGCGGAGGCTGTCCCGTAGGTTATTGTATTTAATTGATAGATTTTAATTGGAAGTGTACTTTGTTCTCGCCATAAAATCATTTGCAAATGACGTTGTTTAGGCTCAATCAAAATTTGCCTATACATTTTCTCGATGTCGGCTTGCACAACATATTTATGTTGTCGAAATCTAAGAAGTATAGAAAATAGGTCATCCTGTACGACAGGGCCGACGTGTTGAATTTCGTTAAAAGAGATGCCTGATGAAGTTTTTGCAGATGCATTAAAAATTACACGTAATTTGGTTGTTTCACTATTTTCTCGAATTATATGGTGGTGGGGGTAATAACAACCGAACTCCGGTTTAGGTACTTCACTCATGTGACCCAATGACTCGTATTCTCTCATAAAATCGATGTATTGCTGACGAACAGAAGGATTATTAGTTAATGACTTTTCTACTTGTATGAGCCGTTTTTTAGCCAGGTTGAAAGACTCGCCTAATGTTTCAGGGGACTCACGTAGAGGAATCTCGACACAGAATCTACCAGACTCATTTCTAGACGTAGTTTGCTGAAATAATTTCTCACAATAATCATTTTCGTTAGATTTAGGGTTTATGGGAGGCAGTTCTTCGAGCTCCCAAAATTTAGCTAATTGTTCTTTTATTTCCTGGGGCCTCCTATTATCCAACCGAATGCTGTCTCACGTAGGGAACCATGGGCCATGTTAGATAAATGATGTGCGTTAGTTACATTTATACCTAAATCTAATTTGTTTGTACCTAATATGTCCCAAAAGACGTCAGCTCCTAATAACAAATCTACCTCGCTACTTTTGTAGAATTCTGGGTCGGCTAATTGAATGTGACGCGGTATACCTAACTTACGTAGATCAATGTTTACAGAAGGAAGTTTATCAGTTATAGTAGGTACCACATAGCACTTAATCGGTATGCGAAACGATGTATGTAATGAATTTAATGTAATGTTGCAATGTTCGGTGATGTTTATAGATGTGCCATTTAGGCCAGATATTAATTGATTATTTGTATTTTGTTTGCAGACACCGATTTTCTTCTGGGCTGCTTCGCTGATGAAAGATGTTTGGCTTCCACTATCAAGAAGTCCTCTTAAGATGAATGATTTGCCATTGTTTGTTACTCCAACCAGTACCGTAGACAGAAGAGCCTGGTTAGAAGCAACAGCAGACATTGAGACAGACGTAGCAGGTTGTTCAGATGTGATATGTGCAGATGCAGGTGCAGGCGTAGGTGAGTGATGTTCGTTTGCATTAGGTGGTGATGAGTGTCCTTGAGATGTAGGTGGAGTTGGTAGTGAATATTGCTTATGTAATAACGTGTTATGTTTTCGTTTACAGATCCTGCAACCACCTATGTTACATTGGAATGACTGATGCCCACTACGGAAACAGTTACTGCATAATTTCCATTGAAACACTTTTGCATTGCGGTCCTCTATTGGCCACGATTTAAATTTCATACATGTGTAAAGTTTATGATCTTGGTTACACGCTAAACACGGATATTTACTACCAGAACTGGATGTGGAGGGAGAAGTCACAAGCGATTTTGATTTTACAAAATGATGACGTTTTTCACTCCGAGTATCTTTACCTGCATGTAATGTTTCTAGTACAGTAGCTCTGTTCCCAAGAAACGAATAAAAATTCTGAAGGGTTATTGATGATTGTGACTCCCTAGAATTCCTAAATTCTTCCCATTTCCTAGCTGTAGTGGGATCTAACTTTGCTGATGCCATATAGATTATAATTGTGTCCCACTGGTCAGTAGGTTCCTCTAGAGAGTTTAAAGCGGACAAGTTTTTAGATAAAATATCAATTAAATTACGTAATCCCTTATCTGATTCACGAACTAAAGGTTCGATTGAGAATAGGCACTTAAGATGTTCATTAATAAGTAAGCGTTTATTATCAAATCGGTTGCAAAGAGTAGACCAAGCGATATCATAATTGTTAGATGATACTGTAATTGAACTAATGACATCAATTGCCGGACTCTCAAGATATGATTTTAAATAATGAAATTTATTAACATCGTTAATTTGCGTATTTTCGTGGATTAAAGAACGATAGGTATCTCTAAAAGTTATGGCGTCTCCATTAAACGGTGATATTTTTAGTGGAGGTAAATGAAATTTAGCTATATTATCACATGAGCTGTATACAGAAGCTTCAGATGTGCCCTTTTGTTTTTTATCGTCAGACCACTTATCTAATAAATATTGCGCTTTAGCAATGAGATTATAAAATTTACTTTCAGTTTCCTCTCTTTCGGATAATTGCTCATCGGTATTTGGGTCTAACTGATCGATTTTATTCTGCAAATCATCAAAGCTATACGACAAGTCTTGAATTTTTCTTAGTCTGAGCTGTAATTCGTTGGAAATGATTTTATCTACCTTTTCGAACTCCTTAGATAAAAGCGGCGTAAGATATTTTTCAAATGCAGTTAAACGACGTCTAATTGTAGCCCTTTGGCTAATAAAATCCTTAAGTTCAGTCATTACGTAGGTGCAAATAACGAGAAATAACGTTAAAAAAATAAAATTACGAAGTAAACAAAATAGCTAATGAGCCACACAATAAGAATAACTACCTTAGCGATAAGCGGCGGGCGGCGGAACCGGTCTGCGCGGGAGTTGCACCGCTCGCGCAGAATGTAGGTCAACGCAGACAATCAGCTGATGAGAAATCTCGCCCGCGCACTATCCCACACCTGGAACAGTTCGGCCCAAAACTTAATTGATTTTATTAATTACTATATTTTTCCAATGACTGAGCGGTAAACTAGTAACTTGGATTACATAAAAACTACGTTATATGAAATGAACTAACGGGAATTTATATCTTTTTATACACTATTTTTATTGCAGATAAATATGAATTTTAGTATAAATTTGAGACGAATTTACAAATGAATTGGGAGAATAAACCGAAGAAATGATGAAATTGCGTACGCCTTATGCGTGAATAAAAAACAGTTGAGGGTAGGTACGCTGAAGATGACGACGTAAAAAACTCGAAATAGAAACAAATAAATAGAAAGGACTGATAGGCAATGATAGGAATGGGCTTACTTCCTTCGGTAAATGATGTACACGATGTCCCTCGGGTTAGTCTCGCCTTCCAATACTCCACCAGTCACAATGTTGAAGTCCTGTCACGGTCGCCAAAATGGAACGGATCAACGCTCCGGTCTTTCAGATGGTGCAGATGATGATAGAAATGATGTTTTGAGATGATAAAAATACTTTAATCACGAAGATTACAAATTAAAAAAGTTCAAATAAAAATTTGCTCCGTGCTATTCGAGTTCTCTTTACGTAGTGCCGTTTTACAGATAGTGCTGTCCCTCGCTCGCTGCTAGTTGCTAGTGTTGTGCCAGAACATGCTAGTATATGTCTGTCGTTTACAGTAGGTGCAAGTACGACTTCGCAAATTATGAATTTTGAAAGGTCAAGCGAACCGATTTCGCATTGATTTTTTTTTTGATCAAACCTACATTCAATTATTGATAAATAAGAATAACTTTAATCAATAATTTAAAACTTTAATTCTTTACTTTATTAATATATCTATACACATGATGCACATGTAATAAATTATAGTTACGTACATAAATCATAGTAATAGTCCGTAATTTCAAACTTATTTCCTATGTTATTCATAAAAACGTAATTTCGCTGTCAATATCGTAATTTCAGTAACAATTTTTTTTTCAATATCGCATAGCTACTTAGTTATTGAATTTAAATAGGTGCCTCTTGTATCATTGAAATTCTAATCCAAAAGAGTATCTCAACGAGTGATTATTTTCACAAAATTAAAAAAAATGGCCTGCCGGCATCAATTTTACTTAAATCTAGGTACAAAACTACTTAGGTAACATTATTGACGTTAACCAAAGAACTACGTAAGATTTTTTTAATATATATTAAAATTAATTATTTTAATATTATTTAACATTGACAAAAATCTAGCCGCTTTTTAACTTATTATTGCTATTTAACCGCTTCAAAAATATTATTGAACAAAAATCAACTCAATGTCACTGAAGTAAAAAGGCGGTCACCGCTTTACTGACACCGAAATGTATTACGTAATGTATTTAAGTGTTATAGGCAAAAAGGCGGCTAAGGTCCCATAACGTAATTATAAAGTATAATTTAAAGAATACTGCTTTTAAGACTATAAACAAGTATTTAACTTCAGCAATGACAATTCGTTAAAACCTCGTTAAACGAACTTAGCCGCTTTTTAAAGTATGAATAGTCGATAAGCGCTTTTTAGCTTAGAAAAGTGTTATATTTTAAGCATGATATAAAGCAGCTAATGAGACATAACGTCTTTTTAGCTTATTTAATACCAATCATGGCTTTTTAGATTATAAAACCCTAACAAAAATCAAAATACGTGTCGTTTAACTGCTGTGTATCTCGAGAACTAACTGTCATAGAAAAAAAAAGTCAATACCGTTCGACGCAGATTTTTTTTCTGAGTATGCATGTATCAAAAAGTTAAAAAGCCGCTAAAGTCACTTTGCCGCCTTCTTCGGTAGGACGGCAGATATATATTCGTGCAAAATTACAGCTTTCTAGCATCGATAGTCCTTGAGCAAAGCCGCGGACGGACGGGCATGAGTTGATTAAAACGTGTTTACATTTCGCTTCATTTCAATGTTCATTATATTTCATAAAACTAACTCCAAAGTTTTTTCTACCCCCCCCCCTCTATTTTCACCTCCATAGTTTTCAAAATCAATTATATTTACTTTCGGTCAAATATATTTAATTATATTTACGACGAATTATATTTAATCAATTATATTTACGACAAATACTTTCGGTTTCTAGATTAAACGCACTTAAAGTTGCTGTTATTTAATTTAATTGTATAAAAAAAACCTAATTCTAATAAATAATTTTACTAGGATTTTTTTGGGAAACACACGCAAGGTTTGTTGTTGAACTCAATAATGCTCAAATGTTTTAGATTTGCACGCACACACTACATGTCGTATGCACCCTTATATATTTTACTATAAATTGAAATGTTAAAAAACTCGAAGTATGCAGCTGAGGCTCCTCCCACCCACGTCTCACCCCTCACGCCCCGCACGATATTTCTGTCTGAACGTCTCAGTCGGATTACTGTAGGAAAACCTGTTTATAATGTGAAATAGGGTTCCGTAGCCGTTATGAAAAAACCAAGTAATATTTTTCTAAGGATTTGGTATTTTGTACGGAATCTTCCAAGTTTAGGTATATTTAAAACCTTAGGCTGCTAGTTACTCTTAAACTACTCAAGCAAACATAGCCTACAGTATTCCTCGTAAATTTGATAAGTACTTATTACCATTATGTTTTTTTCGGAACGCTTGATTTTAATGAAAATTTGTACTTTAAAGTTTAATATTCTATTGGAGGTAACCTTAAAAAAATATATTTTTTTTCAACTTTTTTTACCATTTTGCTGGCATAGTTGCTATCTATCTCTTCTCTAATACATAAAATTCTCGTGTCACAGTATTTGGGATCAAACGCCTCCGAAACGGGTTGACCGATTATTTATGTTTTCTTTTTGTGTAGGTATATTCGGTAGGTCTGAGAATAGGACGTACTTAAACTATTTTTAATTCTTCTACGCGGGCGGAGTCGCGATATATATATAGTAGCTGTAGTTTTGCACGAATATTTTATATGATAATCACTGAGCAAAGCCACGGACGGACAGACAAGACAGACAGTCATGGCGAAACTATACAGATATGGGAAAGTCTGAAGCTATAAGACATACGAAGATCTGTTTTTAGGAACAATGTCATCTATTTTATAGTTGCAGTTGTCATTGCAGTGTTTGACATTTTATTTCGTCAAGTTTCAAGACCATTAATGTATGTTTTCTTTTTTATAAAGTCAGGCGAAAAATATTCTTTTCACTTCTCATGCTCCTAAAATTCGTATTTATGCTGGATCTAGACGACATAAAATGACTTTTTATGCTCTAGTGCATAAAGTAAAATCTTCAACTAAGACCAAGGCAATCAGGTGTAAACAGCCACAAACAAAAAAGTTTATGCATATTTTATTAAATAATTTTTAATTAATATAAAACTAAAAATGAATCAAAATAGACCAATAAAACAAAGAATATATAATTATATTTATTAGTGATGCATGAACAATAAAAGGTACGTAGTAAGTGAACAGTTATTTCCACGTTTGATATTTCATTCCCTGACCATCGAAGTGAAAAGCAGAGTGCAAAACTCGAGCATTGAACCTATTTTCCCCTCGACGTGTCTATCCGCCCTCGCCGTACCGGATCGGTTGGCTATATGAACGTCTCGGGTAAAATGGTCCGATTTATGCTCTTGTTGTACAACCTACTATTTCAGTTCTCATGCTCGTAAAGTTCGTGTTTACGCTGGATCTACGCGACATAAAATGACTTTTTATGCTCCAGTGCATAAAATAAAATCTTCGTCTAATCTAAGACCAAGGTAATCAGGTGTCAACAAACAAAAAAGTTTCTAAATATTTTCAAATAATGTTTAATTCATATAAAACTAAAAATCAATCTTGGGTAAAATGGCTCGTTTTATGCTCTCGTTGTACAATCTACTATTTTTTTCTGTCTTTTTTTTTCATCGTAAAGCTTGCATGTGTTGTATACATTGAATAAATAAAAAATACTTAATAAAAAAATGATTTTGAGCAAAGGATAGCGAATGTTTCCTTTACGGAACCTTGGATAAGCGGGCCCGATTCTTCCCTGTCCATAGTTTATATTCTCTGACGTCTGTATACACATAGTTAGTTATTTAAATATTCCCCTTCGTTTAAATAAATGTGTTTTCACCAATGAACTTCAGTTCCAATTAATGAAATGGAGATGTTGGTCTTTCAAGCCAATTTTACGATTTAATCTTCGATTTAATTGTAGTTTCTTACTGTGATCGCCGACAGGATCGTTAACAAGTAATTGTATTGTTTTTTACCATTCCGTAAATTGTGTAAGTACTCGCTTCTGTTTATTGCTTTGAACATTAGTTTAATGTTTTGAATTTACGCCATTTTTTCACTTTTTAACTCCCGACGCGACGCAAAAATCGGGTTGTTATGAGTAAGGCCAATGTATGTCTGTCTGTAGCTTGGTAGCTCTCAAACAAAGGGACTGATTTCGATGTTTTTTTACGAGAAAGCCAGTTTCCTTGCGGTTCTTAGATAGATAAAAATCGGTTCAGAGAATTTTGTGATATTAGAATTTGAAATAACAATGTCGAGGTATTTTCAATGTGGGCAAAGTAAGGATAACTTTGATATCGTTGTGATTGACTCTTGGTTGTGCAACTTTGAAAAACGAGGCGAGAAAATGATGATGGTGATAATGAAATAAAGGCGTTAACTTCATATTTTACTACATTTTTATCAACTTGCAATGTACCAGTAGGTCTGTATGTTTGTCCGGTTGGAATCTTGCAACTCAGTTTTGAAGTAGTTATCTTCAACCGGTTGAGCTGAAATTTTGCATAAGTACTTATGTAAGTTGGGTGACAATACAATAATCCTGTAGTAAAGTTCTAGCGGCCCAGCACTCTTCAACGGTTGGTCAGATTAATTTGAAATTTGGTACACATATTTATGTGGGCCGGATGACAATGCAAGAACAAACAGCGAAAAGTACAGTCAGCAAAAAAAGCTTGTATGCAAAATTGAATTTTTAACAAAAACTCATTTTACCTCCTTTCCCAAAATATACGCGTACGGTGCCGGAGCGCATTAAGTAATATTTAATAAATTTTCCTTACCTTCTTCTTGTATCAATGCGTTTACTGATGTAAATCACATTAAAAACAGTTGCGGGGTTTAAAAAATTTGAGCATATACTTACATACATACAAACAGATGGCGGTAAACGGCTTTGTTTTATGTTGTATAAAAATATCAAAAACCCGACTGCCTTAAAAACACTTTAAACGAAGGTGACAAGAAAAAATTACTTGTAACTAGTCTATATAGAACTCTGTTAAATATAATAGCGGTATGATCAGTCGGGATTCATTCAAAATCGTGACCAGACGCGCTCTAATTTCACCTAAGATTTTTCTGTGAATATGGCACACATAGACAATATGCACAATGGCATAATACCCATAAAGTTAAAATTTAGAAAAAAATAATCACTCCATATTTTTTAAGATTAAATTAGATAAAGATTCACGTACTATTTACAAACGATCGAAGAACATAACACTTCTTTTGGCTCAGGCAAAAGATAAAGAAGTTATTGTTTCAGCTTTGAGAATGGCTCCCTATGCAGCAGAAAGAGAAGTCCCTCTTGAGGGATACAGTAAGGAAGTAACGTTCCCCAAGCTGGTCGCACCGCAGGCAGATGACCACAAGTTCAGGATATCATGGTTCAACGTCTTCGCTTTTGGATATTGGCATGGCTCCGCTCTCTATGGTCTCTACCTAGGCATCACCTCCGCTAGCTGGCCTACTATTATCTATGGTAACCCATTTGGATTCTTTAATTTTTCATCATAATCATCATCATCATCATCAGCCGGAACACGTCCACTGCTGAACAAAGGCCCCTTAGAACGTCCCATTTTACCATCTCCTGATGGTAAGAGATCACCACCGCCCATAAACATCTGCAACACCAGGGGTATTGCAGATGCATTGCCAACCTAGAGGTCTAAGATGGGATACCTCAAGTGCCAGTAATTTCACCGGCTGCAGCCGACATGTCTTACTCTCCACGCCGAAACACAACATTGCAAGCACTACTGCTTCACGGAAGGATTAGCGAGCAAGATGGTGGTAGCAATCCGGGCGGACCTTGCACAAGGTCCTACCATCTGCAAATGAACGACAGCTCATCACTTGCATCCACCGGTTGCTCGTAACTCTCGCGATGTCGTCAGTGCATCTAGTAGGAGTACTGCCAACAGTGCGTCTTCCGGTTCGCGGTCACCGCTGTTCGTTCGCCGTGATTCGTGGTTTTTAGGGTTCCGCAGCCAAAATGGCAAAAATGGAACCCTAAAAGATAAATGATGAAGTGTCGAAGTTTGGGAGTGAACGAGAGATAAGAGTAAAATAACGAATGTAATTTTCGATAACTCCTAAGGGATTATAATGTATGTAGTCAAATCTTGCAATTTTTGTTCAACTGTGAAAAATCTAATGGTTTACATGTGCAAAGCCGCGGTTGAACAATAGTATTTAGCTTAAGGTCACAGCTCATTAGAGCCACCGGGCACCCGACCAGCACCGCCTCGACTTTCGGCGTCCACTCGTTGTCGACAGGTGGTCCACGGGTGGACGCCGCGTTGACAAGGAGTGGACCTCGCGTGGTCCACGTATTACCGAGTAGTCACTATGGCGGGTGGGTGATGAGCGCCGAATCGCAAGCATGAGAGCAGCAGGATATCACCGAGTGGTCTACTCGCCGTCCGCGCATGGCAACCTCGCGAGTTAGGTGATCCGGTGACGCTACGGAGTTGATGTAGTGAGCGCATGCCCATACAAATCCATTTGAAGAATACTAACCGCTCGAGGCGAGGCGGTGCTGGTCGGGTGTCGGGTGTCTGTAATGAGCTGTAACCTTTAGATATTAAACGTGTTAAGATTTTTTACGGGTATCACCTAACTTGAACAAACTGCTAAATATTTAATTTATTGGACTTTGGTTGTTTTCGTTTTCAATGTGATAGCTAACTAATATGCTAAAGAGTAATTAGCAGTATTTGAATACGCGTCAGCATGTTTATTTGACCACGTATTTTTTGCGGTTGTTATTCAACATTAGAAATAAGAGCGTTAAGAAGTACACGTTAAGGGTTCCGTATTGTGCGTTTGTGTACGAGTATGTCATTGTTACTATTTTCCAAAATCTCTTTTTAACCCCCTACACAAAAAGATAAGTGCTACAAGTTTGAGGTCAATGTCTTTCTGTGGTATCGTATCTCTCAAAAGGATGTATCGATTCAGATGTGTTTTTTTTGCGTGAAAAGCGAGTTTTCTATGCGGAGTTCTTTTCATTTTTGAGATATTGCACTTTGAAAATATCAGGATTTTTTTTTACTTTTTTAAATTGGTTAGGTTGTTAGTCATAGATAGTGTCTAATGTTTCTATTTTTCTTATTATTAGCTCATTGTACTCGTATTATTTAATTCTTTTGACGTGAACAGGTAAGTGACAGACTACTTTTTCTTTTTTTTGTTTGACTGGGTGTCAAACGAGCAAGTGGGTCTCCTGATGGTAAGAGATCACCACCGCCCATAAACATCTGCAACACCAGGGGTATTGCAGATGCGTTGCCAACCTAGAGGCCTAAGATGGGATACCTTAAGTGCCAGAAATTTCACCGGCTGTCTTACTCTCCACGCCAAAACACAACAGTGCAAGCACTGCTGCTTCACGGCAGGATTAGCGAGTAAGATGGTGGTAGCAATCCAGGCGGACCTTGCATTAGGTCCTACCACCTGCAAAGGGTTCCGTAGTAGTCAACTAGGCACTCTTAAAGTTTCGCCATTTTAAAAAATATCACGGGTCAAATAGTCCGTCCGCGGCAAGCTCAGAGACCGTTAGTACCAGAAAGCTGTAATTTGACATGAATAATACATAATATCAGTCAGGCCGAGAAAATGATAAAATACAAAAATAAAATGATTTTTTTTTTAGGGTACCTCCCATAGACGTAAAGTGGGGGTGATTTTTTTTCGCGACGAACCCTATTGTGGGGTATCGTTGGATAGGTCTTTTAAACCCAAGGGGGTTGCTAAGACTTTTCGATTTAGTGATCTGTTTGCGAAATATTGAACTTTAAAGCGCAAATTTTCATTAAAATCGAGCGCCCCCCTTCGCTCTCGTATTAAATAGTATAAGTGTCAGAGGGACCGCATGACACGAACTTCGAGTTTCGTAGTAGGCCTGCAGAAGACGACGCGTTGGCAGGCCTCCCAATAGGTGGACTGACCACATCTTGGTACAGTCACCAGCACCAATATCTGACACAACAAGCGTGCATAAATATTTGATACGACTCTATTTCTAGGGCCGGAAGGACGTGTCAGATATTTTTGCACGCTCAATTGTAGCAGATATTAATGCTGGTGACTGTACTGTGTTAAAAATAAAGTGTTGTATAGATATCATTTAATAATATTGTAAATCTGTTTTAAAAAAATACCTCGTTGAGTTTCTTGCCGGATTCTTCTCAACAGAGGTTTTTCCGAACCGGTGGTAGATTTTTTTTGACATTCATAAGTGTTTGTTATAGCCTAAATTGAATAAAGATATTTTGACTTTGATCGCGAGAGCTGCGGGCAACCGGTGGATGCAAGTGGCGAGTGGTCGTTCATTGTGGCGTTCTAAGGGGAAGACCTTTGTTCAGCAGTGGACGTCTTCCGGCTGATGATGATGATAATAATGTTTATTTTATTCTTTTGACATAAAAGTAATACAGTTTTTTTTTTCAGCTTTCATCATGATGGAACTCTCAGTCCTCGGCATCACAGCAGCATGCCATAGACTCTACGCCCACAAAACCTTCAAAGTCAAATTGCCTTTAAATATAATAATGATGATACTAGCAACATTCTCTGGCCAGTATACAGTGTACAATTGGGTCCGTGACCACAGATTGCACCACAAGTGCAGTGACACTGATGGGGACCCCCATAATGCGACGAGGGGGTTCTTTTTCTCACACATCGGATGGATACTTTGCGAGAAGCACCCTGAGGTCAAGAGGAGAGGCGTCACGATTGACATGTCAGACATAAAGGATAACCCGGTCCTCGCCTTCCAGAAGAAGTAAGTAGACCTTTGAACTGAAGCGAGTCCTAGCGCTATCTCATCATCACCATCAGCCAGAAGACGTCCACTGCTGAACAAAGGCCTCCCCTTAGAACGCCACAATGAACGACAACTCGCCACTTGCATCCACCAGTTGCCAGCAATTCTCATGATGTCGTCAGTCCACCGTATAGAGTATAAAGCTAGAAATATCGACGAATGCTTTGCTCTAATCGATCTGCCGTTTTGTTTCTCAGGCACATCGTGATATGAAAAATGAATGAAAAAGTATTTATTTGACATTATTTTTACATAGTTTTTTTGCACATAGCCCTGCAAAACTGTTTACACAGTTTGTCTGCAGGATACGGTCTCTATAAAAATATAAAATAATGTAATGTATAATTTATTCTTACATAAACTATTATAATTATTGTTACAACTATGTCTTATGGAAGAGTTTCTACTAAATACTTTTTAAGGATCTTTTGAAATTTATTTTTATCAGTTTCTAGGCGGATGTTATCAGGTAAGCTGTTAAACAAATACGGTAGTCTTTTGTTTAATGTTCTATCACCGAAGTAGTTGGTCACACGGAGCATTTCATATTTACCTGAGGACACTGACCTAGTATTATGACTATGGTTGATCAATACTAAACTACGCTCCAGATTGCTATGATTATTTATGGCATATGCCTGGCCAACTTTTAGCGCTAGAGGGTGTGTGTGATAAAGAGACCATTCTGTACTCTTCTGGCTAAAATGTGGCTGTTTTCAATTATCCACATTGTGAAGTATGCCTTTAAAGGTCATCATCATCATCATCAGCCTATAGCAGTACACTGCTGGACTTAGGCCTCCCCCAAAGAGCGCCATTGCGCCCTGTCCTCGGCTAGACGCAAAGGTCATTTGGTAATAAACTCAATTTTGCAAAATTCAGAGTTGAGTCACTTTCGTTTTCAACATGCAATATCACGAAAAGGCGTAATTTCACGATATGCCTAAGAATTTTGTGATCTGGCGGATTTTACGATCGGCCGCCGACATAAACACGAAACTTAGCAATTATTGCATAGTTCTGATGACAATACAAGAAACTTTGATGGCGCGATGTAGGATTTGGAGTTTCTATATTTGAGTTAGATGGAGTTACGAGACGTTACTGGTGATGCTAACGTAAATAAGCTTGTTTAACATATTCTTTCTCAATCTCCAGATACGCGGCCATTTGGTTCACAATGGTCAACTACGTGCTCCCCACATATTTCCCGATGTATTTCTGGGGGGAGACACTCAGCAACGCTTGGCACCTCAACTCCTTCCGTTTCGTGATGAGCTTGAACATCATCTGCCTCGTCAACAGCGCTGCCCACATGTGGGGGAATAGACCCTACGATGAAACCATACGTCCAGCAAACAACGATCTTACTATCGTGTTAACCTTAGGCGAAGGATTCCACAATTATCACCACGCATTTCCTTGGGACTACCGCTCTGCTGAATTTGGCAATGAAACTTTTAATTTCACTACGACGTTTATACATTTCTTTAAGTGGCTTGGATGGGCTTATGATTTTAAGACAGTTGATAGGGAAATGATATTGAAGAGAGTGGCAAGAACTGGGAACGGGACGCATGCGTCTGTAAAAGAAGTTGGAGGTAAAAATGATGTAAAAGCAAATTAAACATTTCAAAGTACATGGTTGTTTTCATGCCGCAAGCGTTCACAGTACTAGTTTATACTTAATGTTCTTAATGTACCTACTTGATTCGTATTAGTTATTTATTTATTAAATGCAATTCAAATGTCAATAAGTACAATAATTAATTATGATACCCGGAAGGGCGCAGTATTTTTAAGAGGGAGAGAAAGAGATTTCATAATAAATTGGCATCTTAGAATTAAACGAAAACTATGGCAATAATAACTTTTTACAGGGTATTCCGATTTACATAATTATTTTTTTATTGAATAGGGTATACCTTGAAGTTGGTATTTTATAAGTTTGGAAAAAAAATACACCAAGGGTGGGGAAAAAAGGTATAAAATAAAAAAAAATAACAAAAAAATTAAACTGCCGTAAAAACTGAAAAGCCAAAAATAATAAAGTTAAATAAAATACTTAATAGGTATATGTACGTTAAGTATACCTAGATACCAGTTTGAAGTCGATGCCTCAGCATAAGCCAGGAGGAGTGATAGAAGCCCATCAGGTAGACGACTATAGATCCACTCCTCCTGACTAGTGCTGAGGCACCGACTTCAAACTGGTACCTAGGTATACTTTATATTATTTATTGCTTTTCAGTTTTTTCGGCGGTTTATTTTTTTTGTTAAAAAGTTTTTTTCGAGTAAGTACTCGTAGATACCTTCATTATTTGAAAAAAATATTCGTGTTCTATGCTAATAATTCAACTAGATTTCTATCTCTACGTAGACCACAATAAATTATAATTTGCCAGTAGGTATAACGCGTCGACGTTTTTAAAAGAAAATGAAACTGACAGCAAAACGGCCAGTTTTAAACTAACTAAATAATTATGCAATTTTGCTGAAACATTTAATTGGTGCATGCTGCATTCGTAACTTTAAGACTGGGCAAAATAAAAACGGATTTAAACACAAATTTTAATACTAACCTGATTTCAAATAGCGTAATCGATTCTACTTTCGATTCTGAACAAACTACTTACTGGTTTGAGTTACCTATCTCCAAGTTCAAGCTAACAGAACTGGCGAGCAGCACTGTGTCTAATTTTACCCGAACCACTTGGAGCCACTTTTGACCCCATCATAACTCAAAAGCTATTTCACATAAACATATCAAATTTGGCTCATTTATTGCGAGACTTGTGAGATAGGTACATATGTGCTCCAAATTTCATAAACACACCTCAAACGGTTATTTATATATTAAAATCCAATAATCGTCATTTTTATCACTGACTCACCTATAATCACAACTCTAACCCAGTTCCAGATGACCTAGAAAGTTCAAATTTGGCATTCATTTTTATCATTTTATTATAATTTTTAAATTAAATTATTTCTGTAAAAGTAATGATATCCCATCTTAAAATAAATGTAAAATCGAAGCCAAGTTCAATATTATGATATCTCACTTCTTTTGTCGTTAAAATCAACAAGCAAGGCATATACGACCAGATGGCCTAGTGGTTAGAGAACCTGACTACGAAGCTTGAGGTCCCGGGTTCGATTCCCGTGTCGGGGCAGATATTTGTATGAAAAATACGAATCTTTGTTCTCGGGTCTTGGGTGTTTACTATGAATTTAAGTATGTATCTATCTATATAATTATATTTATGCCGTACCCATAACACAAGCTTTGCTAAGCTTACTTTGGGACTAGGTCAATTGGTGTGAATTGTCCCGTGATATTTATTTATTTATTTTATTTATATATCATAATATTTAACTTGGCTCTCATTTCACATTTTGATGGGATTTAACACCTTGTAAACGTCCCACAGTTGGGCTGAGGCTTCTTTTTAGAATGAGAGAGCTTGGACCGCAGTTCCACATGGGCCCAGGTATTGGAAAGTAGGTACATCATCATCGTCATCCCAGCCTATTGACGTCCCACTGCTGGGCACAGGCCTCCTCTCGGAATGAGAGGGATTGGGCGTAGTTCCCACGCGGGCCCAGTGCGGATTGGAAAGTACCCATAAGTATATTTAATTTCTACTGATGTTTGTGCGGGTTCGCTCACGATGGATCCCTTCACCGTAAATCTCATATATATAGTTCAAATACCTATAGTTTCGCCAAATTTTGCAGGTGGTAGGACCTTGTGCAAGGTCCGCCCGGATTGCTACCACCATCTTACTCGCTAATACTGCCGTGAAGCAGCAGTGCTTGCATTGTTGTGTTTCGGCGAGGAGAGTAAGACAGCCGGTGAAATTACTGGCACTTGAGGTATCCCATCTTAGGCCTCTAGGTTGGCAACGAATCTGCAATACCCCTGGTGTTGCAGGTGTCTATGGGCGGTGGTGATCTCTTACCATCAGGAGACCCAATTGCTCGTTTGCCATCCATTCAAATAAAAAAAAAAAACCCGAAAAGTTACTAGATGCGAGCCTGGATTTGCACGATCCTCTGCTCGAGAGACAATAATCTTATTGTCATACTAGACACACTTGACACTAGGGACACTAGGCTACCAATTTTATTTTAGTAAATATCTTTGGCAAATAAGTTTGGTTTTGAATTCAACGAGTACTCGTATGTAGGGCAGAAGTACCGGTTTTGGCCACCTTAAGCCCGTTTTTGGCCAGTTGACATTTGAAGACATATATAAAAGTTATAGTATTAAAATAATGTTTAGTGAGTTTTCAAAAGTTTATACTGAAAGAAATAAAGTTGGTAATGATTTATTACTATAACATTTATTTTAAATGTATATTTAAACAATAAATGGTTATAAACGGTACAGTGGCCACAAACGGCACTTCTGCCCTACATACTTAGCACAAAATGTAGCAGTTTCCATCTCTAAATTCTATGTATTCTTGTACTGGCCAGAGTATTCTCCTTTATTCTACGGGCTCATTGCCGAATTGTCTATGAATCAAAATGACCACGACTTCAGATGGTCTAAAAAGCACTATGTCCAATTAGATAGGTTAGTAAATGCGTAAAGTCCCTGAAGGGGCACGGGCACGGGCACGGCCAGATAGTAACAAGTCTAATAATCTAAGTATGTAAAATGCCCAATGTTTAAATCGTCCAAATCGTAAATTACTTAATGTGTCCCATAAATCTAAACGCCAAAATCGCAAAACGTCCAAAACGTAATAATGTCACGTGTTTTAAACAGCAACAAATATGTAAATGGTGATAGTCTGGTGATTTCTGGACGCTTTGCTTTTTGGTCGTTTGCTACTCCGACTATCTGCTTTGACGATTTGATTTTTTGGCTGGCAGTGGCAGCGTTTTTGACAAAGTGTAGTTTGGACATCATGCTACACGAACTAATTGCTATTTTGATTTTGTTTGCGTTATGCATGGCAAAAGCTAGTTATTATGTAAGTCAAAAAATCTACAACCTTTGTCAATGGATGTCCGTTGTTGCGGTTTTTCACATTTGTTTAACAATTAAGAAAGACCAGTAGTGTCTACGACATCGATGATGGATGCATGATTAATTTTGTTTAAGAAATATATAATATTGTAAAAAATAGCTTTTATCATTTTGGTAAGAGCTTCATTAAAATTCATACTTAAGTTTTGCTCTAAAACTTTAATAAGTGCTAAGAACTAATGTAGTAAAATGAAAGTCTTCATCGTATTTTGAAGTAGGTATTTTTATATAATTTTTGTTAGTAAAATCATTGACACCCGCAGCCGCACTGTCCGGAGATGGAGACGGAGCCGGAGGCGGGCACGGTGCCGCTGAAGTCGACGGAGCCGAGCACCGGCACGGAGCCGACGACGACGGTGTTCCCGCCCACGCCGATGTCGCCCGCCACGCCCACCTGCCCGGTGCCCACGCCGCCGTACGAGCCGCACGACGCGGAGCTGACCGCGCTTAAAGCTTGGTTGCCCAGGCTGGACACGCCAATGTTTGCACCAAGGTTGGACACGCCAATGCTACCCTGGTTGAATCCAGCATTGCCCAGGCTGGACACACCAATGTTACCGTAGTTGTTACCACCATTGCCTAGGCTGAGCTGAGACAGCTGAGAGTAGGAGGACTGGCCGCAACCGCACTGCTGCTGGCTCATCACGGACTACGAAAAAAGTCAAATTATATTTCATAACGGGTTAATTTGTATGAGGGTGTCCTTATTTAAAGCGAATTAGACTTGGCAATGGGCACGCACGCAAATAGCCGTTGAGGTCGAAAAGTTCCCGAATGAGACCGCGGATCGGCAAGGCAGCGTAGAACGTCCACCAATAAGATGTATGGATGAACTGAGGCCTTATTATCTAAGACACTTAGAATCACAATAGATTTCCATACTTCTTTGTGTCACACCTTACAGGAAGAGGTTAGAAAGAGATGGTGAACGCTCGGATGTTAGACAATTCGGACATTGGTTATAGCCGCGGGTCCAGGGTGGATGCAGGCCGCTTCCAACCGAAGTAACTGGAGATATACGGGGGAGGTCTATGTCCAACAGTGGAACGTACTACGGCTGGTATGATGGTGGTGAACAAAATTAGAAGAGAGGCTGTTTCACCACCCATTGATTAATTTTATTTGACGAATAAATGTGATGCCATCTCCATCTATTCGACCAAAAGAAACAGAGACGACATCACATTTAATCAATGGATGGTAAAATAGGGGTAAGTTAATATTAGGTGTACTGCCTTTTCGGCGAAATATGTTTCGCCAAATTTCACTTAGCAACCAACCATTCGCCGAAGTTTCATTTGGCAAACCAATTCTTGGCATAACTTTACTTCGCATTTTTCTTATTTCGCAACATTTTTATGTTGCAAAATTTTACTTCATCACATTTTTATGTGGCAAACAATTATGTAGCAAATAATTGGCTAAGGCAAATAACAAATTGCAAAATAACATTTGGCCCATTTTTATACATAAGGTTATATCAGTCATGATATTTGTATAATAAAATGAATAAATGTTAAATTATGTGGCGGTGAGCGAGCGAAGCGAGCAAGCTAGACAATACTAGGCAGAAATCACTTGGATAGATTAGGTTACGCTACGCTTCGCTCCCGCCTTAGCCTTCGATATTATTATTTTTTTTGTAACAGAACGGAAGAAAATAATGGCTTGCTTGTTTGTTTGCTTGCTAAAAGTATGCCAATCAATGCATTTAACGAAAACACAAATGACATCTTAAAAAAATCCCAGGTAATAATTTGCATAATAATAATTTATTTGCATTAGTTGGGAAATGATATGAATGCGAAATGTTGAGTTGGGAAATGAAATTTCGCCTAAATAAAAATATGGGATAAATAGTTTGGGAGCTAATAATTTGCTGAATAATTTTCTCCGAAACATTAGTAAACCGTTAATATTAATAACAATGTTTTTAAATTAGATACCTGAAGCAAGAAAGCCTGAGCGAACACAGCAAAGACAGCGAAAGGAAACATTGCGAATAAAATTTCTTATTCCCGTAAAGAAACTGAATGATTTTTGAAAAAACTGCCACACCTTTTATACTAACATAAGCGTTATCTAATTGGTCACCGATGTTGTCAATGTTATTGACAAATTGGACATTTCATTGTTATCACGATAAAAAAAATTAGTTTACCTAATTAAAATTGTATGTCATAATTAACTAGTGATACATTTTATTATGTATCGAGTCTGTTCTTAGATTAAATGGCTTAATTGGTGTTAACAAACTAATTTTGATTGTAATTTTTTCATGGTATATAAGCTGGTCGGATGCTTAGCTGTTCATTCGGTGTTTGCATACAGACATAAAAACTTCAAAATGACTTTCAAGGTTGTCATCTTCTGCGTTTCTGCTCTCCTGGTCCAGGTACGTGATCCTTGATTGTTAGTCATTCACCCACACATACTGTAAATGAGAAAACAGAAATTTTCTGTTCGTCTGTCTGTTACAACGCTTGAAGTAAGTATGTTCCATTTTTAAACCGCTGAACCGATTTTAGATCATTAAATGTAAATCAGCAAGCGCAGCGTAACTAGTTGTCTACCAATGAGGTGGTCGGATGACCTGGTTAAAGCCCCAGGTTCACGGTGGATGCAGGCCGCTGCCAACCGAAGCAACTGGAGGTCCATGGGGAGGCTAATGTCCAACAGTGGACGTCCTACGGCTGATATAATGATGATGTTGATGAGGTATGGAGTAGTTTGAGACGCTTGGAAGGAATATAGCCCTTATTCCGAAAAATAATAGTTCCTCCGGAATAGCGATAAACGAACATTTCACAGACAGAGTCGCGGTTAAAAGCTAGTATTATAAATGTAAAGTGATGGGTGTATTTAATTAGTTAGTTGTGGAAGTTTGAGAAGCTTAAAAGGACTTAGTATAGTTTCCGCTGGGCAACAACTAAATTAAAACTAAAATAGCTTGTAAGATGGGTTTTACGAAAGGAATAAGTATAGTTATGTAAATAAGTACATACTTAAATTAAACACTTATAGAGTTCATAATGTCATTATTCATATGACATATGAGTATTTGCTTCACTTCACACAACAGCTGGCTATCCGGTCATAGGTTCCTTCCTTACATGTTCAAATCTACCTAAAATCTCCTTACTGATCTGTTTCGTAATCATTGGCCGTTCTTCGGCTCTCAGCAAGTCACTGGCCCACAAGCCCAACTTTGAGCATGCATGCGACAGACATGTCCAGTTCTGTCCAATTTCAGTTTGGCAGTGAAGTATTTTTTTACAATAATTATTTTTAAATTAATTCTCTAAAACACGAGATAATGATAAGGATTTTTTTTGGCTATGTCACCAGCCGTGACCTTATTTACGTTAATAATAAAATTGTGTAGCTATTATATGTGTCGGTTAAAAATACCACTCGTTAATTATAACATAAATGCTGTCACAGCATACCTACGGCTTATAGATACCATAACAACTGAGTAAGACTTTTGTGTTAAAGTGAATTTAAATCGTTCATTTGTGGGAGAATCTCAAATATGAGAGATTATCAAAACTACAATTCAAAATTATGCATTTTTTTAGTCCATCGCTGGCCAATCCTGCGGCAGAATCAGCCTCCCAGCACCCAGCTGCGGCAACACCGTCTCCGTGTCCAACAACGGCGGCTCCCTGACCGTGACCAGCGTGGGCCCCATCGCGCCCGCCGGCATCGCCGTCGCCACCGACCTTGGATTGGCTGGAAACCTCGATGTCAGTGGCGCTCTGCCGTTCCTGAGTGCTGTGTCCTTCGAAGGCTCCTACCCCACCAATGGTGCTGCTTCCGTCTCATACGGCTGCGGAGACGGCAACATCGCTATCACCCAGGAGATGGGCAACCCCAGCGGCAAAAACGCGTTCTCCGGCTCCGGACTGTCCATTGGGTCCCTTGGCTGCGGTTGCTGCGCCGGTAAATGAATTGACGTTTGGTTCTCCAAATGAATTGTATTAAACATGATTAAAAATTCTACATAATAGAAAACTGCTTTTTCAATTACGTACAATTTATTTTAATTTAAAGACGTTTAAAATACTATATTTTACTAAGCATGGTTTAAATGGCTCCGGCGTCTTACGTCAAAGTCGTAAAATGTCCAGTGTCGAAATTGCGTCCACATCGTAAGAGGTCCATGTCTTACATCGTCTAAGTCGTGCCACGTCCAAGTCTCGGGTGGTCCAAATCGCAAAATGTCAAAGTAGTAAAATGTCAAGCTTTACTACAACAAGATTGTAATTCATACTGAATACCTCAAGACATACCATCAGAATTTAGTTTATTGCATTTAATTTCAAATACCTTAACTATTTCAAAAAAATTGCTACGTACTAATTCTATCAGACTTCTAACTCTACATTTGTAATGTGGGTGTGTGTGTATGTGTGTTTGAGTGTTTGTGTGGCTGTGGCTATGCGTTAGCACAGCTAGAACAATTTGAGTATAAAAGACTTTAAATTTCTCAAATATATTTTTTGAGTGCATAGAAATGCAATAAAAAGGGATTTTTCGATATTCCACCAGGATTTGAAAAAAAGGATTATCATATTATTTTTGAAATGGCCTTATATATGAAACATATGCGATTTTCTCAGGCGTTTCCTTAACAGAGTTGCAATTGATCTCCTTTATAGACTACACGAACGTATAACTTTAAATAGAGGTATAGTATGAATTTTTTGAGGTGTACCGATCTCGTTAATAGCCCACCTTTCAAACTAAGCCATTATGTATTATATTGTGCCCTCAACCGCATAGTCATCAGTTCAAAATAAACGGAAATATAAGATAAAATGGTTTATTGAAATAATGACTATTGTCTAGGGCAGAAAGTGTATTTTTAAATAAATACTCGTTTGGAGATAATACTTTTCCATAAAGCTGTTTCATCAGTTCAAAATAAACGGAAATATAAGATAAAATGGTTTATTGAAATAATGACTATTGTCTAGGGCAGAAAGTGCATTTTTAAATAAATACTCGTTTGGAGATAATACTTTTCCATAAAGCTGTTTGTCTACGATGTATTAAATTTTGAAAAATATTATATGCCAACGAAATTTCTTTTAAAATTAGCTCTCTATAGTAATTAATAAAGTCGTTATTTCAATGAGCTATTTTATCTTATATTTCCGTTCATTTTAAACTGAGGATTATGCACTCGAGGACATAATAGAATACAATGGCTGTGTTCGAAAGGTGGGCTGTTAACGAAATCGGAACACCTCAAAAAATTCGTACTTGTTTTCACGGTTTGTCGTCACCGGTCAATGTGGATGCGGCAAAAGCTAAGGCTAAGGAGCTGTTTTAACACCTATTGATTAATTTTATTTGGCGCATAATATGTGATGACGTCTCCGTCTATTCGAACAAAACAAACGGAGACGGCATCACATTTATCCGTCAAACAAATTTAATCAATGGATAGTGAAACAGCGGGTACGACTAATTATAGTCCATCAGTAAGATTATTAGAAAATAAATTAAGTTCCGTAGGCAAAATGACAAAAATGGTAACCTATAGGTAATTTCGAAAATACAAACTGAGACATGGATGCACAGAAAAACCAGAAAAAGGGACCAGCGCTGGGAATCGAACCCAGGTCCTCAACAATGCGTGCTGCGTGCTATAACCCCTACACCACCGCTGCCACAACTGGTCCAGCGCTCCATGTCTCAGTTTGTATTTTCGATATGGTTTCACGAGATACCGTAAAAGTAACAAATTTGGAGTTGAAATAAAAAATACAAAAAGACTCCAAAAAACCAATCATAACCTATAATTTCGTCCTGTCCGTCCGTCCGTATGTCACAGGCATTTTATTCAGAAATTACAAGACATATATAAATGAAATTTGGAGTATCGGTCTATTGAGATGGCCGCTACTTAGTTTGGGTGTTAAATAATAAAAATAAATATTTTTAAGGTGTTTTGTCAATTAAACAAAAATGATTAAGTTCATAACCAGTTGAAGTTCAGCGTGACGACATGCGTGACGTTTTTTAGCACGGAGAAGCGTCACGGGCTTTGTCATTTTTAGGGTTCCGGAGCCAAAATGGCAAAACGGAACCCTTATAGTTTCGTCAAGTGCGTCTGTCTGTCTGTCGGTCTGTCCGTCCGTCCGTATGACACAGACATTTTACTCGAAAACTACAAGATGTATATCAATTAAATTTGGAGTACAGATGTCTTGTCAAAGCCGCTATTTAGTTTTGTAGTTAAATTACAAAAAAAAAATATTTATAGGGGGGCATTCCATACATGTAACAGAAATTGTTTTTTTTTTAACTCTCATTAACGTGTGTGTGTGCATACATAGTTCGACAGCTCTTTTGAAAAAATAGTAAGGTTTCTCAAAAACTTTTTGAAGATTTCAGGAAATAATCGCTTTCAAAGTAGCAAAAATTGTATCCCCCCCCTCTATCTTGTAAAGCGCTTGTCCAAAAAATATGCAAAAAATATGGAAAGGTAAAGCTTAATAAATACTTTCAACGAAAATTGGTTTCAACATGATCGGGTTTTTGAGTTATTGCCGAAAAACTGCGCTTCTCAACATAAGGGCGTAAGTGCCGTGAAGTTACGCTCTTTTTCTGGTAATAGATTTTAAGACTGTAGTAAGTGTTTTAATTGTGTTATAACGCACATAATATTACTCGATTTTTTTCGTTATAGCTACGGAACCCTATCTTGGGCGTGGCGGACACGCTCTTGGCCGGTTTTTGTTTGATTGTCAAAAGAAAAAATAGATGTTCATAACTTTTTGATAATCTAATTTAGATAATAGACTAAAAATAAAACTTTCATTTTTTTTAGTAAACTTGTAAAATGACACAAATAAAATATTTTTTCTATCTTTATCTTCTTTCTTTCTTCCACGCTCGCTGAGATAGCTGGACGGTATCGGTTCTCTAGATTAACATGCAGGCTATTTTTAACCCCCGATGCAAAAAGAGGGGTGTTATTAAGTTATAAGTTTGACCGCTATGTGTGTCTGTGTATCTGTGTGTCTGTCTGTGGCACCGTAGCTCTTAAAGGGTTTGACCGATTTGAAGACGGTTTTTTTCATATAAAACGAAGTTTTCTAGCAATAGTTTTTAGACATGTTTCATCAAAATCGGTTTAGCCGTTTTTGAGATATTGAACTTTGAAGTGACAAAGTCGGGGGTTTTCCAACTTTTAATTACTATTTTTCTATTAAGTTTTTATCCCGTGAAATTGCATAGTTCCTGTGGGATTGCGATAAATAAACGTATTTTCTAAAGACTAAGTCGAGGGCAAAAAATTGTCTAAAATAAACAAAACAAGACACTGTTGCATTCTTTAGTCACGTAGGTACAATATCATTTATTTGATGATGTCGCTAAACGTTTTGTCGACGTATAAAAATACTTTAGTGCATGAAACTTGCTTATTCTAGATGGACGCGTGTCAGTTTTTGTTCAAGGTGTTATTATCAAAGGCCCTTACTTCACTCGTTTTAAGGTACTTGGAGTATTTTTAACTCACGACGCAAAAAGATGGATGTTATAAGTTCGACGCCGATATTTATTTGTCTGTCAGTGGCATCGCAGTTCTCAAACAGGTGTATATGCTATTTTCGATTCGGTTTTTATATAAAAGTGAGTTTCCTTGCGGTGGTTCAAAAATCAAAAACATAAAATCGGGTGAGCCGTTTTTGAGATAGGTATCGAAGTTTTTCAAGTTTGAACTTTAGTGATAAACGCCTGCTTTTTTTTAGTGATAAACGCTTTTAAACCCCCACGCAAAAAGAGGGGGTGTTATAAGTTTGACCGCTATGTGTGTCTGTCTGTCTGTGGCACCGTAGCTGTTAAACAGGTTGACCGATTTGAATGCGGTTTTTTTATCAGGGTTTCTAGCGATGGTCCTTAGACATGTTTCATCAAAATCGATTAAGCCGTTTTTGGGATATTGAACTTTGAAGTGCAAAGTCGGGGGTTTTCTAACTTTTTGTTTGGTTATATAACATAAATTCGTACATTGACGCCGCAAAAATATGACTGCATCATTACAATTCAATTGTTACTTTATCTCATCTCGCTCAGTACAAGCCTCTCAGGATGCGAGTGCTTCGGGCGCAGCTCCCACGCGAGCCCAATGTGGATTGGAAACTTCACACACACCACTGAATTTCTTTGCAAGTCACCATGTTTTCCTTCACCATAAAGCTCCTGATAAATTTCAAATGTAACTTTTAGTTGCAGATTCTTATTTTATAACGTGTATTTAAAAAAAATACAGTTCGAGGCACCTCATTTCTATTGCTAAAAAACCGAAGTTTTTAGAAATTCAACCTTTTCTATCCTTAGTACCTTTGTAGTGGTGGTTTCTAAGGTGGTAGTAATGAAAGAATAACTTTGAAATAAAACTTTATTTCAGTGTCTACCAAATATCAATCTATGATCTGCAACTGCAACCGCCAAGCTGAGATGTGGTAAGACCTGAGTTGCAGACAGCATTGTTGCCGTAGGGGTTGCCAGTCTCTTGGGTGATGGCGATGGTACCATCCCCGCAGCCGTAGGAGACGGAAGCAGCGCCGTTGGTGGGGAACTGGCCGTCGAAGGCCACGGCGCTCAGGAACGGAAGCGCGCCGCTGAGGGCCAGGTCTCCGGCCAGAGCCAGGTCGGTGGCGACGGCGATGCCGGCGGGCGCGATGGGGCCCACGCTGGTCACGATCAGAGATCCGCCGTTGTTGGACACGGAGACGGTGTTGCCGCAGCTGGGTTGAGGGATGCTGATTCTGCCGCAGGCTTGGCCAGCGATGGACTAAAAATTAACGGTAAACGGTAAATACACCACTAATAAACATTATATTATGTTAAGTAGTTTAGACTAAATCACCACAAAATTAACAGTATCCTGAAGCCTTTTAGTAGTTGCATTGAAATTCTGCCATTTTAGTCTCATTGGGATTTCGAAATTTATATTATAGATCCCTACTTTTATTTACATTTCATAAAGATCATCTGATCAAAATGTCACGTCTCCAGAGTTAGTTGTTGAAAGTTTGGATACTACATGCGGAAATTCTGATCCCGGGGGAACATCCGAAAAAAAACAGCTTTTGTGTTTTTCCCGAAATTCCAATATACTTCTCCCAAAGAACTTCACACCCATTGTCCTCCATTCCCCATACTGGTGTGGAGTGAAGAGCGTATCACCGCTACGTCCTCCATAAAGTGACATAGTATCGAATAATTGCAAAAAACTAAGTACGCGGGGTAAGACTATTGAGTTCTCGAAAAACATACCTGGATCAGGAAGGCAGAAGCGCAGAGGATGATGGCGTTGAAAGTCATTTTGAATTTGTTTCTTGTTTGAGAGCAAACGTCGTATGAACAACTTTTCATCCGTCCAGCTTTTATAGAACAAATGTTCATATTGTGTTAATATATTAGGACATTTGTTTCAAGAAATGACCTAATGACTTGTATTTCAGTACGTAAACTAAAGATAACAAAACTGTACTACGCCTTATCATATAGAAATTAAAGCTTCTTTGTCAACAGGTAGGTAATAGGCTTCGTGTTGTATGTAACACCGTGATATGTTTGTTAATTCAATTGCTGGCCTTTGTATTTAAGCTGAGCGTCGCCGATAAAAATCATTCTATTTCTTTAAGAAACAAGAAACTTACCATGTCTCCCTTCGCAGTCCTTTCTTTGATTGCCCAGGCTTGCCTGATTCAGGTAATTTGGCACGATTGTTTAGTGAAAAGCAATTTTTTTATTTTGGTTTTTAATCATTTCAAAATTTAATATTGGTTTGAATTTCTTTATCGACAGGGAACCTAATTTCAAACAAATCCTCTTCACGCTTGATTTATTGAAAAAAAAAAATGTATTTTGCGAAATAGTGTATTATAGTGCAGTGTGTATTGTGTTCATTTCATGTTTTTTTTTGTATGGTCCCTAACTTGTATCCACTTTTTCATACCAGTTGCATAGAAAAGGGGATACTTATGTCAGGGCACTGACTGTACAATATAGAGTTATAACAGTACAATACAAAAATAGTTTAAGACCCAAGGACATAAAATAGTTTTTATTCCAGAAAAGAGTAGAGTTCCCGCTGGATTAGTACTAATTATTAGAGTTCGTTGATTGAACAATGTTAAATAAATATTTTTTCTTTTTCACAGTCCGTGTTGAGCCAGCAGCAGTGCGGTTGCGGCCAGTCCTCCTATCAGGGCAATGCTGGACTCAACTACGGTAACATTGGTGTCTCCAGCCTGAGCAATGCTGGATTCAACCAGGGTAGCATTGGTATATCCGGCCTGGGCAATGCTGGATTCAACCAGGGTAGCATTGGCGTGTCCAACCTTGGTACAAACATTGGCGTGTCCAGCCTGGGCAACCAAGCTCTGAGCGCAGTCAGCTCCGCATCGTGCGGCTCGTACGGCGGCGTGGGCACCGGGCAGGTGGGCGTGGCGGGCGACATCGGCGTGGGCGGGAACACCGTCGTCGTCGGCTCCGTGCCGGTGCTCGGCTCCGTCGACTTCAGCGGCACCGTGCCCGCCTCCGGCTCCGTCTCCATCTCCGGACAGTGCGGCTGCGGGTGTCAATGATTTTACTAACAAAAATTATATAGAATTCAAAATACGATGAAGACTTTCATTTTACTACATTAGTTCTTAGCACTTATTAAAGTTTGAGAGCAAAACTTAAGTACGAATTTTAATGAAGCTCTTACCAAAACGATTTCAGCTATTTTTTACGATATTATATTTTTCTTAAACAAAATTAATCATGCATCCATCGTCGATGTCGTAGACACTACTGGCCTTTCTTAATTGTTAAACAAATGTGAAAAACCGCAACAATGGACATCCATTGACAAAGTTTGTAGATTTTTTTGACATTCATAAGTACTTGTTATAGCTTAAATTGAATAAAGATATTTTGACTGACTTTGAAAGTGACATGACAATATCGTCATCATTGTAAATTAGTAATATATTTTTTACCTTGAGACTACTCGTACTAAACGATATTAGCTGTTACCCGCGCAACTACGTCTGCAAAGAATTCGTCCTTTGCTATCCGTTATAAAAACTATTTGATGTCCTTTCCAGGACTGAAGGTGATTTTTCATCGGCAAGGCGAGACGAGAATTGAAGTTTGTATGGCGGCGCCCGCGGCGGCCCGCGGCGGCTCGTGTAGACCGTGCGAGAATGCATATAAATTTCAATTCTCGTCTCGCCTCGCTGGTCAAAAATCACCATTACGGTAGTACTATTACTTATTCTGTGCCATTACTCGTAAACTATCTATGTTGTAAATTTTATCCCGATCATTCCAGGCGTCACTGCATTATTGAATCTTCATTATCTTGATATGCTTTCCCATTTATAATATCTATTAGTAGTATAGTACTCACTTAATATTATTATGAGCGATGATCATAAAAATTACCACTAAGACACCTTTGGAAGGACCTTTCAGAAAATATAAAACACTGTATGGTACATTGGCAGTCGGTAATCATTTTAATCAATAGGCAATCAAGGCGTAATTATTAAGATGTTTATCTTCCTCCGCAACCGCAACCGAGGGAGGCGGTAGAGAGACCAGAGCTGGAGGCAACGTTGTTGCCACTGGGGTTGCCAATCTCCTGGGTGATAGCGATGTTGCCGCCTCCGCAGCCGTACGAGACGGAACCTGAGCCGCTGGTGGGGAAAGAGCCGTCGAAGGCCACCGCGCTCAGGAACGGCAGGGTGCCACTGACGTCGAGGTTTCCAGCCAATCCAAGGTCGGAGGCGACGGCGATGCCGGAGGGAGCGATGGGGCCGACGCTGGTCACGATCAGGGAGCCGCCGTTGTTGGAGACGGATGAAGAACCGCTGGAGATTGAACTCCCAGAACCACAGCTTGGTACGCTGATGCGACGGCAGTTCTGTCCAGAGATAAACTACAAGAAAAAAAAATGCCCCAATTAATCTTCTAGTAACACCTAAATAATAGACTTTTAGACATGGGTCGGCTGTCAGTCAGTCTATCAGTCAGAAAAACTGCTTTTTTTTAGGTATCGGTGTTAAGAAAAATATAGAATTAAAAGCAAATACATCGACACATAAGTAGTCTAAATTTGTTACCTGGACGAAGAGAGCAGAAGTGAGGACAAGAATCACTTTGAATGCCATTTTGGTTAGTTCTTAGTGAATGTTTCACACTGAATGGTCCTTCCAGATTCTAACCCATTTTTATATAAAACAATTTGGCTTTCTCAAAATTCCAGTGATACCAGTAAACAATAGTCATTGTCCAATATGATGATTAACCACGTTTCATTTGAATCTAAACAACCGTGGCTTAAGTTCTAGGCCACCTGAAACTTTAACAATGTTATCTCTTTTTGTTTTTGTACTTCAAGGTTATCTCGTTTGTATAAAAACCTTCGACTGTCTTTCAGTGGTACAGTTTCTACAACAGTGAAACACAACAAACTTTCAACATGTCTCTTTTCACCGTGTTGCTACTTTGCATCCAGGCTTGCCTGATCCAGGTAAACTTTTTTAACAATTATAATTTAACAGTGAATTAACTCTCTCATCTAATCTGATTTTTTTTACTTAAGTGCAGATGAGACTAAAGATGTAGCTTACCTACTGTTCAATAGTTCGTTGAATAGTTCTATATTTGGTGATTATTTAGACACTTATTTTTCTTTTGTCAATCAAACAAAAAATAACTAAGATGCGTCAAATTTTAAATGATAACATAACGGGTAACTCACGTCTGAAATCAAGTTTAGCTCGACATGTTCAAGATGCATCAGTTTGGGAGTGGGGGCCTGGGACGTCACGCAGTGCCCTTTCGAACCCAGCCGATACGATTTTGCGGGTTAATTACATTTGATTTGAATTTGACATTAATAGTACATACTTATTAGACGTTTTTATTTTGTAATATAGTTTAGTTTATAAATAGTTTTAGTCTTGGATATTAGATAGTGTTTATTGTACACAATATTGTAGGATAGGAATTCATGAATTTGTAATATTGAATAAACAAAGATAGACGGACATGCCGAAACTATTAAGAGTTTCTCTTATTAGTAGAGTTTTGAACTTGACATGGATTGTACTTAAACGCACAATCCATTCCATCCATCCATCCATCGTCGAGTCCATTGTCGTAACTCTTTTCATACTCGGCTGGGTTCGAAAGGGTTAGAGGTGTCGCACGGCGTCACGTCACGCAGAACTTATAATCTTAATAATTATTTGTTTAATTGACAAAATAAATAATAAGTGTCCTATATTTTTCCATGTTCTAACTGGCGGACTAATTTTAATACGATTTTTTAGGATAATAACCCATTGTACTTATCTGGAATAACAGATTTACCCAACTATCAACAAAACAAAAATCCTTAGCAGTCTGCAATATAAAAAAAAAACTAACAAACTCCAAAAAATGTACTTTACCATTTTGTGAAAAGTTGCTAACGTTTGAGAGAATATCATAAAGATCTAAACGTAGGCTCAACGGCAGCTAAGCATACTGTTTTTAGTTATTTGAAACGATGCTGTTAAGCAAAGTGACTACTCGTACCACAGATTTTCTGGCCCAATCTAATGAAATGGTCAAGTTTTGTTTTTGTTTTTATAGTTTGATGCGTTTCTTTTCAGTCTGCTTTCGGGCAGAATTGCGGCAACTGTAACCAAGCCAGCTCTGGCTCTTACGGCAGCAGTCTCTCCAGCTCTGGCTATGGCAGCAGCGGTGGCTACGGAGGACAAGGCAACTGTAACCAAGCCAGCCTTGGCTCTTACGGCAGCAGTCTCTCCAGCTCTAGCTATGGCAACAGCGGTGGCTACGGAGGACAAGGCAACTGTTACCAAGCCAGCTCTGGCTCTTACGGCAGCAGTCTCTCCAGCTCTGGCTATGGCACCAGCGGTGGCTACGGAGGACAAGGCAACTGTAACCAAGCCAGCTCTGGCTCTTACGGCAGCAGTCTCTCCAGCTCTGGCTATGGCAACAGCGGTGGCTACGGAGGACAAGGCAACTATTACCAAGCCAGCTCCACCCAGCTCTGGCTCTTACGGCAGCAGTCTCTCCAGCTCTGGCTATGGCAACAGCGGCGGCTACGGAGGACAAGGCACCGGCCAAGTGGGTTGTACTGGCAACATTGGCGCGAGCGGTACCACCGGCGTGACCGGTGCAGTGCCGGTGATCGGTTCAGTGTCGTTCAGTGGCACGGTTCCCGCCTCCGGCTCCGTCTCCCTCTCCGGACAGTGCGGATGCAGCTGCTCCAAATGATCACGTAATCTAACATTATTATAGAACTTCTTTCTTGAACGACAGAAATAAAAGCACCACGAGTATCTTGTATTTTTAATTTTATCTGCATTTTTCCTAAAGTGATGATATACTCCAATGGCTATCATAATGTTGGTAACTGATGCGAGACTTATATAAATATGGCCTGTAGGTACTACACCCTCACCTATTCTTGTAAAAGAGCCGTACTGTAGCATTTGATTTTTGATATAATTTGATTTTTTCGACACTAAAACTTTCCAGTATGGTTTTTGAAAAATAAAGCTAAATTAATCTCACCTAGGCATATGAAATAGAATTAATCATAACCCTATAAAGTTACGATTACTTGTTGAATAAATCAAATTATATCAAAAATATTATACCAAACTAATGGAGAGTAAGACAGCCGGTGAAATTACTGGCACTTGAGTTAGCCCATCTTAGACCTCTAGGTTGGCAACGCATCTGCAATCCCCCTGATGTTGCAGGTGTCTATGGGCGGTGGTGATCTCTTACCACCAGGAGACCCACTTGCTCGTTTCCCATCCAGTCGAATAAGAAAAACTAGCTGTTGCACGAGTGACGAAAAAACTTACAATGTAGCATCACGCCGCAGGGATTTTACAATTTTCCGGGATTAAAAATTATCCTATAACATATATAAAAGGGGGTAAACGAGCATGCATGGGAAGCAATCACCGCCGCCCATGGACACCTATCAACAAGAGGGGTAGCACAAGTGCGTTGCCGGCCTTTTGAGAGACTGATAGGTTCGTTTTTAAAGATCCTTAAGTTACACCGCTCCGGGAACACTGTCCTAGGAATCAGGTTCCATACTTTAGTCGTGCGTGGAAAAAAGTTTCTTCATCATCCTGTGTCTTCATGTAAAACTATTTCACCATATCAAATTTTATCATATTGGTTGACCACTTTAAACATGATAGCGTAACAAACAAACATGCTCACTTTCCTATTTACAATACTGGTAAGGTTGTGAAAGTTGTCAAATGTCGTTGTGTAATTTATTGAATCAGGCGTTACTTTGCGGAGGTAATTCAATTCTAAAATAATTACCTAGCTAACGCGCGACCTTAGATAGCTAAGCTTATGCAAAATATGCGCGTTCATGCAACCTCCTCCTTAAGAATGCACACAAATCACACAAACCCATCCTACGGTGAATACACCTGACGCGTTTGCGAAGCAATTCAAGCTGTGTTCAAGTTCCCAACCGTACACCATGCTACCAGTTGAGAGGACTGTGCGAAGCAGTGGGACGTATTAACTGGGATGTAAGTACCCACCTACATGGTTAAGGCCGCGAATTTTGACCAATTTGGACGTTTCAAATTTGGAACGCTGATAAAAAAAAACTGATAACACCTAGAGGTTTAATTTTTTTTTTATTATATGACACGATATAAACTCTCAAGGTCGCAAATGAGATAATTGATTTAAACCCTTTTAAAAAAATAATAAAAATATATTACCGTCCAAAACGTAACGAAAATTGACTATTTTTTTTGACCATGAGTACTTAATACCTTATTATTTTCATGCTATTTAACTTCTCATGATCATGATTTTGTTTAAACAAAATTTTATGATATAACGATAGTCCTACCGATTGCGGAATCATGATAATCAAATAATTTTCATGTTTTATATTTATTTCTTTTCACGTGCCAAAAAACCACGTTTTCGTTACGAATACTTAGGTGACGCTTAATTAAGCTACCTTTAACGCCAATTTCGGTAGAAATTTGTTTTTGTACACTGGCAACTAATACTCTAATAGGGCAACATTGATGAGATAAATAAATCTCATCAGTTTGTTGACAAACAGCCATCAAAAGTGACGCGGCGGTTTTTTTTCGAAAAAACGTCGAAAGTGCTTGTTCGATTTTAAGGGTAAGTAGTGATTATTTTTAACTGGTTGTTTTTTCATACGATAGGGTAATCTTTTCCATGTAAGTGGCATGTGTTATTATGTTAAAATGTCGTTATTCACCATGATAAACGATTTTTTGTATAAAATACGTTACACTTTCGTTACGATTACGTTACATTTTTACAAAATGCTACGTATTTTGTACATAACGTAACGAAAAAATGTGGTAAAGGGAAGTTCACACTGAAAAATTCTAACTTACACCAGTTTATTATTAGGTTTCCAATGACTGCACGCACAGTAAGTTAGTTAGATGGATATTTTGAAGTTAAATAAATTTTAATCTGTAGGTGCAGGGATCGGCACAAGAGAATTGTGGCGAGTTCTGTGTTCACGTCCTGCTACATGCATAGCGTATTTAAAGTGAGAGACAAACGGAGAGATTCATTAGTTCATTTGTTACCTAAACTTAATAATCATAATAATTTATTTCCAAAAACATCTTTTTACATTGTCCACTTAACTAAGATACTACTTCCTAAATTGGTAAAACCTGTGATTTAGGGTTTTGGCCATTTCTTTGAGGTATTTAATAGCTTGTACAGTCGAAGTCACAAGCATGCTCACAACTAGGTGGTAGGACCTTGTGCAAGGTCCGCCCGGATTGCTACCACCATCTTCCTCGCTAATCCTGCCGTGAAGCAGCAGTGCTTGCACTGTTGTGTTTCGGCGTGGTGAGTAAGACAGCCGGTGAAATTACTGGCACGTGAGGTATCCCATCATAGGCCTCTAGGTTGGCAACGCGTCTGCAATACCCCTGGCGTTGCAGATTTTTATGGGCGGTGGTGATCTCTTACTCATTTGATCGTTTGCCATCCAGTCGAATAAAAAAAACCACATCCAAATTCGTTATGCTTATAAATGTGCACCTTATTGTCAGTGTTAGAGAGGCATGTAAAGATACACTTTTGGAAAGATGTTCGTCAACGAGAGGGTACTTCTACTTCCACATTCTCATGTTTAGCTCTATAGATCTCATATAGGACAGATTTAAGATCAGTATCGTCAGAAAGATCTAGTAAAACTAAAAACTTCACTTTATTATATGACATGTATTTTTTTTCATACATACGTTATCTAATGGAATTTTTACCAGTTTGATCTAGGCTTTATAAAAAATTGCGTTACGTTTTATGGTAACGCCACGTATTTTTTTATGTTATTTCTATGTCACATTGGTTTAAATTCGCGGCCTTACCCTTATGAATACCCACAAATTATTAATACATTTTTAACCGTCCTTCAAAACTACCTTGATTTTTATTTATTTACTGTCAAGTCATGTTTTATAACTACCATTGCTGAAATTAGATCCAAGCCGTAGCAAGGGAGATGAAACTAAATTTACCTGCTCATTAATAATAGACCCCAAACTGTTGTATCTAATTATCTCCATGCATTCTAAAACATCGAGACGAAACACCTTGCCACAATAATGTAACACTTCATACGAATCTGAGTCCGATAAAGAATGATTTAGTTCCAACAAATGTTTGGCAAAATTCGACTTATCAGGATGCTCATTCCTATATGCCGAAACATGCTCTTTAAATCTAGCATTAAAACTGCGTCCTGTCTGACCGACATATACTTTACTGCAGTCATTACAAGTGAGCTTGTATACACCCGATCTAGTTCCAGTAGTTTAGTTAGTAGTTGGTTCGAGTTAGTTAGGTAGGTAGTAGTAGGGTTAGTTAGATTTGTGTGTGTTCTTACAGTGTGGAGGTGGAGGAACTGCATGAACGCGCATATTTTGCATAAGCTTAGCTATCGTAAGGTCGCGGGTGAGCAAGGAAATTATTTTAGTTCATTTAAATTCTATTTTTTTCAGTTTCCCTCTTCTGCTGTAAACATAAACCTTTAAGAAAACTATAAGTCTAGATTGATAATTCTGTATAAGACTGTTTGTTTCTTATTAATATCAATACCTAAATAAAAAAAATAAAAACTGGTCTATTACTTAGTTTGTGTTAAAAATTATATCTTGGATGTAATTTTCCGAGTTTACGCATATTTTATACCTTTGGCTGCTGTATTTTACTCTACTAATATTTCTCAAGCAAACTTAGCCATTATAGCGTTCCTTGTAAATTTGATAATACTTGGGTACTACTCTCAGAATTAATTTCAAAATTTTTGGGTGTACGCTCGACTTTAACAAAAATTTGCACTCTAAAATTGAATATTTGGAAAACAAATCACTTGCTCACATCGGAAATAAAACCTCTCACTCAAACGATATACCACACTACAAGGTTTATAGACGATCAAAAAGTTACCTACTCCCAACCAACTTTACGTCTGTGTGAGGTATCCTAAAATACTGTTTAATTTGTCGAAATAATCCAATAAATGCGAAAGTGTGTGTGTTTCTATGTTTGTCCGTCTTTTCTTTCACGTCGAAACGGAGCGATGAATCGAAGTGATTTTTGGTAAAGCGATAGTTTATGGGTCAGAGAGTGATATAGGCTACTTTTTTATCCCGGAAAAATTCACAGTTCCCGAGGGAAGAGCGCGCGATCACCGAATTCCATACGGGCGAAGCTGCGGGAAAAAGCTAGTTGTGAAATATATCCATGCAAAATTACAGCTTTCCAGTACTAATAGTCTCGAAGCGAAGCCGCGGACGGACGGATGGAATTTTTTTATTCTATTTAATTGCTAAAAGTGGCTCCGAAGCGGTAACGTTTCGTGTGCTCTGCCTACCCCATTTGGGAATACAGGCGTGATGTTTGTTTTTGTGTGTGATTTAATTGTAGCTTTTTCGCTCGCTATATTTTCTATTTAATTGCATTGTCATGCAATCTATAAACTATCCGTTTATTCCGTTCAAATCAATCCAACTCATAAAAGTGGGTCAAATGCGTCAAAACCTCTATTTAATTATCATGAGTCATCATATCAGTGACTTTATTTTATACTAGTACTTACCCGCAACATCCCACGTGTAAATCATTAGATCCAGCAGTTGAACTAAAATACCTGGATTTTACTACATTCGCATGGAAATTCCCAAAAAATCATATTGTGGTCTTCACCGACGTTGCACTACAAATGACTGTGCAAAATATCATGCATGACTTTAAACGCAGCAGTTGAAATATCAAGATTTTATCCCCATTTCGTAGGAAAGTCGGGATAAAAAGTAACCTAAGTATGTGTTATTTCATCAGCTGTCTTCGTACCAAATTTCATTCTAATCTATCCAGATGTCTCAGCGTGAAAGAGTAACAAACATATATACACACACAGACACACAAACTCACAAACTTTCGCATTTATAATATTAGTAGAACTATGTAAAGATTCTATTTCATAAGCCTTTGGTTTTAGATAGATTTATTTTTATAAAACAAACATACAAAGTTTTCTTCTGAAATAAATGTATGTAGGTATGTATGTAAACTCTTTATTGTACAAAAGAAAATTAACAAAATACAATTGACAAACTTTGAGATACTTGTACAAAGGCGGATTTATCCCTTGAAGGGACCACCAGCCAACCTACCTACCAGTCAACCTTTTTGTGGATGAGAGGAGCAATACGTTAGGGTCCGACAAAGAATGAGTTTAAGAGTTAAAATAGTGGAAGCTACTATACAGTGCTTTAAACAATATAAATAAATATAAATATAAATAAATAAATAAATATCACGGGACAATTCACACCAATTGACCTAGTCCCAAAGTAAGCTTAGCGAAGCTTGTGTTATGGGTACTAAGCAACGGATAAATATAATTATACATAAACTACTATATATATGACCATAATACACATAATATATAAGCATATTAAACAAAGGAATGTTCTCAAGTATTTAAGGAGAAGGTGTCAATCAAATTATATCAAATGCAGCATTATACCAAATATTACAGTAGGGCTTTTACAAGGAGAGGTGAGGAGTTAGCGAACTCTAACAAATCCGGCATCAGTTTCCAACATTATGACCACCATAGGAGTAATAACCTGTAATAACCTCCAAAATTACATCAGATAGAATGAAAACAACAAGATAATAGTAGTGTCTTTATTTCTGTCATTCGAGAAAGAGTCGTATAGAAATGTCAGATTACGTGATCATTTGGAGCAGCTGCATCCGCACTGTCCGGAGAGGGAGACGGAGCCGGAGGCGGGAGCCGTGCCACTGAACGACACTGAGCCGATCACCGGCACTGCACCAGTCACGACGGTGGTACCGGTCGCGCCAATGTTGCCAGCACAACCCACTTGGCCGGTGCCTTGTCCTCCGTAGCCACCGCTGCTGCCATAGCCAGAGCTGGAGAGACTGCTGCCGTAAGAGCCAGAGCTAGCTTGGTTACAGTTGCCTTGTCCTCCGTAGCCACCGCTGCTGCCATAGCCAGAGCTGGAGAGACTGCTGCCGTAAGAGCCAGAGCCGGTGGTGGAGCTGCTTGGTAACAGTTGCCTTGTCCTCCGTAGCCGCCGCTGGTGCCATAGCCAGAGCTGGAGAGACTGCTGCCGTAGGAGCCAGAGCCGGTGGTGGAGCTGGCTTGGTTACAGTTGCCTTGTCCTCCGTAGCCACCGCTGGTGCCATAGCCAGAGCTGGAGAGACTGCTGCCGTAAGAGCCAAGGCTGGCTTGGTTACAGTTGCCTTGTCCTCCGTAGCCACCGCTGGTGCCATAGCCAGAGCTGGAGAGACTGCTGCCGTAAGAGCCAGAGCTAGCTTGGTTACAGTTGCCTTGTCCTCCGTAGCCACCGCTGCTGCCATAGCCAGAGCTGGAGAGACTGCTGCCGTAAGAGCCAAGGCTGGCTTGGTTACAGTTGCCTTGTCCTCCGTAGCCACCGCTGGTGCCATAGCCAGAGCTGGAGAGACTGCTGCCGTAAGAGCCAGAGCTGGCTTGGTTACAGTTGCCTTGTCCTCCGTAGCCGCCGCTGGTGCCATAGCCAGAGCTGGAGAGACTGCTGCCGTAAGAGCCAAGGCTGGCTTGGTTACAGTTGCCGCAGTTCTGCCCGAAAGCCGACTGAAAAGAAACTCATCAAATTACTTAGTTTTTAAGCAAAGACGTAAGTAGGTATATAAAACAGAACTAAACAAAAATAAATAAATAAATCATCATCATCATCATCCCAATCTATATACGTCCCACTGCTGGGCACAGGCCTCCTCTCGTAATGAGAGGGCTTGGGCCGTAGTTCCCACGCGGGTCCAGTGCAGATTGGGAACTTCACACAGGCCATTGAATTGCTTCGCAGGTTTGTGCAGGTTTCCTCACGATGTTTTCCTTCACCGTAAAATTCGTGGTAAATTTCATATGTAATTTCGCACATGAATTTCGAAAAACTCAGTGGTGCGAGTCGGGGCTTGAACCCACGATCCTCTGCTCGAGAGGCTATAGGTCAAACCACTCGACCCCCACGGCTAAAAAAAGAATATCATGGGACAATTGACACTAATTAATCTTGTTCCAAACTAAGCAAAGCTTGTACGGTCAAGGATTTAATACATGACCCACAATGGAACCATTTCACAGTGACAGTGACATCGCATTTAATAACAATGAAAATCGTAATGACATACCCTTTGAAAAGATTCCATGGTGGCTCATGAAATTAAAGTGCTTGAGTGTACTTTCGGTACTAGGCGACGGATAAACATACTTATATAGATAAATACATACTTAAATACATATATAACGTACACGACACGAGAACTTTTATTTATTTATTCATACAATAATAATAATAATTTTTGCAGGTGGTAGGACCTTGTGCAAGGTCCGCCCGGATTGCTACCACCATCTTGCTCGCTAATCCTGCCGTGAAGCAGCAGTGCTTGCACTGTTGTGTTTCGGCGTGGAGAGTAAGACAGCCGGTGAAATTACTGGCACGTGAGGTATCCCATCTTAGGCCTCTAGGTTGGCAACGCGTCTGCAGTACCCCTGGTGTTGCAGATGTTTATGGGCGGTGGTGATCTCTTACCATCAGGAGACCCATTTGCTCGTTTTCCATCCAGTCAAATAAAAATAAAAAAAACAAATATCTGCCCCGGCCGGGGATCGAGCCCGGGACCTCAAGCTTCGTAGTCAGGTTCTCTAACCACGTGGCTATTGTTAAAAACTTTACCTGGATCAGGCAAGCCTGGATGCAAAGTACCAACACGGTGAAAGGAGACATGTTGAACGTTTGTTGTGTTTCACTGTTGTAGGAACGGTACCACTGAAAGACACGCAAAGGTTTTTATACAAACGAGATAGCCTTGAAGTACAAAAACAAAAATAGATAACATTGTTAAAATTTCAGGTGGCCTAGAACTTAATCCATGGATGTTTTAGATTCAAACGGAACGTGGTTTATCATCAGCTTGGACAGTGACTATTGTTTACTGGTATCACTGGGATTTTGGACGACCCCAATTGTTTTATATAAAAATGGGTTAGAATCTAGAAGAATCATTGCAGTGTGAAACATTCACTAGAACCAACCGAAATGGCATTCAAAGCTATCGTCTTCGTTGCTTCCGCGCTTCTTGTTCAGGTAATTAGCAAATAATACACTATTGTTTTTAGAGTTCCGGAGCCAAAATGGCAAAAACGGAACCCTTACCTATAGTTTCGTCAAGTCCGTCTGTCTGTCTGTCCGTCCGTATGTCACAGGCTTTTTACTCGAAAACTACAAGATGTATATCAATGAAATTTGGAGTACAGATTTCTTGTCAAAGCCGCTAATTAGTTTTGTAGTTAAATTACAAAAATAAATATTTATAGGGGGGCACTCCATACACGTAAAAGAAACTGTTTTTTTTTTTAACTCGCATCAAAGCGATTGGGAGCGATTATTTCCGGAAATAATCGCTCCCTAAGTAGCAAAAATTGTGTCCCCGCCCCCTCTATCTTGTAAACCGTTTGTCTAAAAAATATGCAAAAAATATGAAAAGGTAACGCTTAATAAATACTTTCAACGAAAGTTGGTTTCATCATGATCGGATATACCGTTTTTGAGTTATTGCCGAAAAACTGCGCTTCTCAACAAAAGGACTTAAGTGCCATGAAGATACGCTCTTTTTCTGGTAATAGATTTTAAGACTGTAGTAAGTGTTTTAATTGTGTTAAGTATAGCACATAATATTACTTGATTTTTTCGTAATTGCTACGGAACCCTATCTTGGGCGTGTCCGACATGCTCTTGGCCGGTTTTTTATAATTATTAAGTGTTATTTAATGGCGACTGATCAAAAAATTTTTGGGGATGATTCTTAGGGGCCTTAAGGGCCAAACACCTTGCTTTTCTTTAATTGTTTTTTTTTTAATTTTATATTCTGCACAGTATAGGAAATGGGGGCGTGCAGTCTGGAAACTATTTATGTATGACTGGGAAAGGAGAACCCGGACAGTGTCGGACTCTCACAGGATTAAAAACCAGCCAAGAGCGTGTCAGACACGCCAAAAATAGGGTTCCGTAGCCATTACGAAAAAATTAAGTAATATTTTTCTAAGGATTTCGTATTTTATAAGGAATCTTCCAAGTTTAGGTATATTTTATACCTTAGGATGCTATTTACTCTTCAACTACTAATAATTCTCAAGCAAACTTAACTGTTATAGTTTTCCTTGTAAGTTTGATAAGTTTACTCATCATCATCATCATCATCCCAGCCTATACGTCCCACTGCTGGGCACAGGCCTCCTCTCAGAACAAGAGGGCTAAGAAGAAGTTTACTGCGTGAAGCAGCAGTGCTTGCACTGTTGTGTTTCGGTGTGGAGAGTAAGACAGCCGGTGAAATTACTGGCACTTGAGGTATCCCATCTTAGGCCTCTAGGTTGGCAACGCATCTGCATCCCCTGGTATTGCAGGTGTATATGGGCGGTGGTGATCTCTTACCATCAGGAGACCACTTGCTCGTTTTCCATCCAGTCAAATAAAAAAAAAAAAAAAAAAAAAAACTACCATCCTGTTTTTTTTCAAAATTTTCCACCCACCGGTTTAGATTTTAGAGGGCGGACTCGATTTTAATGAAAATTTGCACTTTAAAGTTGAATATTTCGCTAACAAATCACTAAATCGCAAAATTGTCATAGCAGTCCCGTAACGGATTTAAAAGACCTATCAAACGATACCCCACACTATACGGTTGGATAAGAAAAAAAAATCACCCCCACTTTACGTCTATGGGAGGTACCCTAAAAAAAAATCATTTTTTTTATTATACCATTTTGTCGACATAGTTTACGTATATATCCGTGCAAAATTACAGCTTTCTAGCATTGATAGTCCCGGAGCAAAGCCGCGGACGGACAGACAGACAGACATGGCGAAACTATAAGGGTTCCGTTTTTGCCATTTTGGCTCCGGAACCCTAAAAACCCGACTGCACATTCCCAAGTCCCTGTAGTTTACTACGGGAGGAGAGGGTTGGAGAGTTTCTTATCCACCCACAGAGTCTTGGTTCAGCCATTTTTTTTTCTCTTTGGGCTTCTTGGGTCAGTCTTTTTCTGTTGATTCCCATTGGTTTCTTTGGATCCCCCTCTTTTTTGAGTATTTGTAACCAAAAGTTTATTTATATTGTAAACTACGATTAGTAAAACTATAATTAATGAATTAAATAAATCCGGATAACTCACGTCCTAAATCGAGATTAGCTCGACATGTTTCGGGCAAATGTCTAGCTAATCTCGATTTATGACGTGAGGTTGTTGTCCAGATTGATTCCATTTAATACGAATTAATCTCACGGTAGTTTCAGGTACGTTTTATAATGTATATTAAAATACATATCGGTTGAAATGCAGGTTGAAATACCGAAAATTATAAAAAATAATGCATCAAAATATTATAAAGTTGACATAAGTTCAAAACGCATAAGCTTGAAATGCAGAGTGGTCAAAATGTATAATAGTTAAAATGCATAATGTTTCGTAGTCATATTTCACAAAATGCACATGTTAATAATGTATAGGTTCAAAATACATAAAATTATAAAACATAAATAGTTAAATAAAATATTAATCAAAATCACTGAAATTTTACATAGAAAAATGCATAGAATACAATTCTGGCAGTCACCGGCCGCTGCCGCGGCACGCTCGCTTTGCTCGCTCGGCTCGTATTTGTGTTGGTCATAGTTGAGCCTATCACGCTCGTCGTCGCACCTAAAGTTTCTATTAAATTAATCAAACTTCAGACTTTAGTTAAAAATGCAAGGTACTACTAAGTAATCTGAACAAAAATTCAACGCCAGAGGCCGTATTGGCCAACGTATGCGGACGCTTGCTATCGCATTCACTATTTTCTCTCTGTCGAATGATATAAAATGGTGAAAGCCATGGAAAGCGCCCGCGTGTTAGACAATACGGCCTCCAGTCAATCGGTATCTTATAGGTTAGGTTAGGTTAGAGTCGCGTTCAAGCGCGAAGCGCCTTAACTACGCTGAATAGAAGCTCCACGCAGCGGAGCTCCGTCGACATGGTCTTATAGTGCTTATTTTTTCATAATTTAGCATGCAAATACGACTTAAATAGACTGGAGATAATGATGAACATGGGCGTTTTTATCGCATGTATTTTGACCGTATGTAATTTGACCATTATGAAAAACTAACTTTACGGATTTCAATTGTTATTTCCTTTAACTATTTTATATTCTGAACATATACATTGTGAACTTAGTCATTTTAATTGTATGTATTTCGATCATTATGAAAAACGTGCTTTATGAATTTTGATTATTATTTGTTTTAACCATTATATTTTTTGATTTTATATATTTTAAAGGTATATATTGTAAACTTATAGATTTTGATTTTATACATTATAATACGTACCCGGTAATTTCATGTTCAAAAGTACAATTGTTGTTTTGCAGTCTATCTCTGGACAGAATTGCCGGCGTATCAGCATACCAAGCTGCGGCTCGGGTAGTTCCATCTCTTCCGGTTCTTCATCTGTCTCCAACAACGGCGGCTCCCTGATCGTGACCAGCGTCGGCCCCATCGCTCCCTCCGGCATCGCCGTCGCCTCCGACCTTGGATTGGCTGGAAACCTCGACGTCAGTGGCACCCTGCCGTTCCTGAGCGCGGTGGCCTTCGACGGCTCTTTCCCCACCAGCGGCTCAGGTTCCGTCTCGTACGGCTGCGGAGGCGGCAACATCGCTATCACCCAGGAGATTGGCAACCCCAGTGGCAACAACGTTGCCTCCAACTCTGGTCTCTCTACCGCCTCCCTCGGCTGCGGTTGCGGTGGAAGATAAATCATATGACTACAGTGTGTATTTCATGACTTTTTGAATAAAATGATAACCAATTTCCGACAAACATTGCTTTATTTTTTTGAAAAGCCCTGATTGGTGATGTTTTCCTTGACGTTTAAACTGGCGACCAGAAAACACTTGGTTTACTCAGAATCGAGAGTAGGAATCGATTACTTGCACTAAGTTTTAGAATTAGTCAGGCAGTTACATAATGTGGTATAATACAATACAATACAATGATTCTTTATTGTACACCTGAAATAGTAAGTGATACCGAAAACAGGTACACATAGAGAAAATTACAAGGTAAGAAATAAGCGGCCTACCTACTCAATAAAATATAGTATATTGTTTTGTGACTTGTGCTTTGTGCCTTTCCTAACTGGTTTTGCAGAACTGATAGTTTGTATCACATAATTTCTTAACACTATCACAATTTTATCAAATATTATATGAAATCGGTGTCAATGTTATGTAATGACATGTAATTTTGTTGTGCCAACTCGCGGTATATAACGATGTCGTTCTATTTAACATGACATTGTTTTAAATTAGTGGACATAATGATGTTTAAAATATTCGTGATTTGTACATTGGCGTGCTTTGTACAGGTATTGTATTGTATTGTTTAATTATGTTTAATTGATCTAGGCGTTAGTTTGCGGAGGTCCGCGTCAATAGACTACAAATATACCTACAGCAACGAACAGCACACAACTACAATAGCTAGGTAAAAAACAATACAAAAAAAACCGGCCAAGAGCGTGTCGGACACGCCCAAAATAGGGTTCCGTAGCCATTACGAAAAAAATAAGAAATAAACCCAACCGCCGTTAAAAACGCACTTTTTTCGACTGGATGGCAAACGAGCAAGTGGGTCTCCTGACTTGTGACTCTTCTATTGCAGGTGTCCATGGGCGACGGTAATCGCTTACCATCAGGCGATCCGCCTGCTCGGAAATATTTTCTAAGAATTTCGTATTTTATACGGAATCTTCCAAGTTTAGGTATATTTTTACCTTAGGCTGCTATTTACTCTTAAACTACTAATAATTCTCAAGCAAACTTAGCCGTTATAGTTTTCTTTGAAAGTTTGATATACTTACTACCATCCTGAATTTTTTCAAATTTTTCCACCCTCCGGTTTAGATTTTAGAGGGGGGGGGGGACGCTCGATTTTAATGAAAATTTGCACTTTAAAGTTGAATATTTCGCAAACAAATCACTGAATCGAAAAATCGTCTTAGCAAACCCCTAATGGGTTTAAAAAACCTATCCAACGATAACCCACACGGGTTGGATGAGTAAAAAAAAATCACCCCTACTATACGTACGTCTATGGGAGGTACCCTAAAAAAAACATTTTTTTGAATTTTTAATTGTACCATTTTGTTGGCATAGTTTATTTATATATCCTTGCAAAGTTACAGCTTTCTAGCATTGATAGTTCCTGAGCAAAGCCGCGGACGGACAGACAGACAGACATGGCGAAACTATAAGGGTTCCGTTTTTGCCATTTTGGCTCCGGGACCCTAAAAAAAGGAACTAATTATTAAATTGTAACTATTTATATACAACTATTGTTAACTTAATGTTAATAACTAACATTTATTATAAAAACTAGTCCCTTTAGGCCAAATTCCGTAGATGCTAGCAGCGTATTCTCTTTGAATAACTAATTTAGTTAGCATAATTTGGGATACTGTGTCTGATAGTGAAAAATAAGTGATGTACTCGTTATTTGTGTGAAATATGAGGACGTATAAGTAATAAGGCAGTATAAAATGATGCCTTGTTTGCCCGTAGCAGATTTATTTATTTGTCTGTCTCTCTTTTTTACAGAATGCGTTTGGTCAAATCTCAATCAATGGCTGTGGATGCGGTTGCCAGCCAAACCAACCAATCAACCTTGGCAACTTTGGCAACTTAGGTCTCGTCACCAACGGCGCAAATGGTCTCACACTTAGCAACACTGCCAGCGGACTAACACTGAACAACGGCGGTTGTGGACTAAACGTTAACAACGGTGCCAGTGGATTGACACTTAGCAACGGTGCCAATGGACTAACGCTAACCAACGGCGGAAGTGGCCTCAATAGTGGCAATGCCATTTGCCTCAACAACGCCAACGGACTGAACATTGGCTCTGGTTCCGGATTAAGCCTCAATCTTGGCAACTCGCTACCTAGCAGTGTAATAGTAGGCAATGTGCCAGCCAATGGCATTAACATTAACAATGGATGTAGTAATGGCGTTCTCCAAGGCACTAGTCAACAGGTTGGCTACGGGGATTTGGCAATTATAGGCGAGTTGCCAGTGGCAGGGCCGACTGCAGTTAGTGGCAACGTGCCAGTGATTGGCTACGTGATGTTTGAAGGGCACGTGCCAGCTGGTGGCTTAGTGTCAGTTGTGGATCCTTGTGGTTGTGAATGTAATCAGTGATTATTAAAATAAATACATTTTTTAAGTAGTGTTCACAATTTTTTTATAATGTTATATAGTACCTGGCTGCCTAAATGAACGAGCCTCGCTTGATTTTTATTTTTTAAGTGTTAAATAAATAAATAATATTCCTGTCATGTGTATTCACGTTCACAAAATGGTCCCAAATCAGCATAATACTGCCTTTATGGACATTTAACATACTAATATATGTAAAAAAAACAGTGAAATTGACAATCAATTGATACCTACTTTTAAAAAACTTGAACATTCTAATTTATAGAAATCTATTGAGACAATTGCCATTATTTGAGTTACTTACAGTTAATTTTATCTTTTTTGTCTTTATCTTTTTATCAGTGGGACCAATATTAAGCAAAGATGATGATGATGATGATACAGAAATTTTATTGCAACTTAACTTCGAAAACCACATGGTGGGTGCCGCTCGACGGCCACCGACGGTAAGGCAGGTCGAGGCGTATTTAGATGGCGAGACGACCTCGACGCAGAACTGAGCGAGTGGCCGGATGTAGCACTAGATAGGGAGATGTGGAGGTCAAGAAGGGAGGCGTTTGCCCAGCAGTGGGACACACATGTAGGCAAATAAAAAAAAACTTCAATACCTACTGAATTAATAATTTAGAATTTCCGATTTAACGTCACTCGTTACTTTGTAAGCTAATAGAATAGAATAGACTAGGTATGTCAGTCTGTTTTCAACCGACTTCAAAAAAGGAGGTTATCAATTCGGTTGTATTTTTTTAAAATGTTTGTTACCTCATTACTCCTTCATTTATGAACCGATTTCAGTATGCTCTTCAAATTTTGTAGGGACACCTATGGTAATTTCGATATATTTAGTGGTAACTCGTGCATTTGCTCTTGAAAATCATCATTTGGTGAAGTGGAACTGATGATGGAAGATGGAGACTACATTTGACCACCGGAGCTACTACTCAATAACAAGTACTTCACGGGTTGAATTTCAATCACTTTAACACAGTTGCTAAGCAATTTATGCTCCTCGTAATGCATGTGGTGAAATGGAACGAGTAATAAAGCACCAGAACTCCTCAATAACGAACTTCTCTGCATCGGGAAAAGCAATCTTTCGTAAAAGGTAATGAGCAGTTGACAATAAACTAGTGTATCTTAGATAAATTATATTAAAAAGCGTGAAAAAAAATAGCAAAAAATTGAACCGACTACAAAAAACCATGAAAATAATTTTCTACCAGTCTGAAGTCGGTGCCTCAGCACGAGCCAGCAGGAGTGATTGAAGGAGGCCCAATGTATAGTATGTAGGTGAGGTAGACGACTATAGGTCCACTCCTGCTGGCTCGTGCTGAGGCACCGACTTCAGACTGGTAAAAAGTTATTTTCATGGTTTTTTGTAGTCGGTTAATCTCTATGATTTATAGATAAAATCAAGTTTAGTTGCAACCTTAACGGCTAGAAGGTTTTCAACATATACGATACTAGACATTACCCATGGCTTCGCACGCGTAATCCATTAAATGTAGCAGTTGAATTGAAGTTCCAAGATTTTACTAAATTTCCAGGGGTAGCCCACGAAATATTGGTTTCGTTAACATTTGTTTACCTAGTTACATGTAATATAACTGCGCTAAATTTTATGCCCTTAATGTTAGCGGTTCAAATTTAGGAATTTAGGGACTCGGTATAAAAAGTAACTTATGTGTTGTCGTAAAATTAACCAGACGTCCACTATCACACCACATACTAAATTTCATCTTAATTCGTCCAGCAATTTTAGGGTACAAGAGTAACAGAATTTTCTGTGAGAACTCTCAATAGTTTTCCTAAAAACCACCGGGTCAAATTTCATCCCTAAGCTAAACCCAGTGCTTGAAATTTCAAGAAGTGGTTGTCGTCTCGTATCTGGAAGTCTAACAGCCGGCCAAAGACTGTCGGAGTGGCGGTTACTCAACCAACTAGAGTGTAGTGTATTTTAAGAAGAAGAATTTGATTCCCCTGCAATTTGTAAGAAAACATCTTTATTGATGACTATATCGTGTGACTGCTTTGGCTTAGAACTTTGTTTTTTCAGACCTGAGTATTTATTTGATATAAATTCTGGCTTGATACCTCTATCTATGCGTTCCCGAGAAAAAAGTCTGAACAGACCGACAGTAAAAGTGATTTGATAAGGGTTCCGTTTTATCAATTTTGAGGCACACAACCTTAAAAATGTTCGATACACTTGCAGGATTCTTTTGTTATAATACCATTCAAAATAATTATATAACTGACAGTTACCTTGATAAAACAGCGATAATAAAATATAAAAGAAACAAAAATTTTAACTAACTGTTTATTGACAATACAATTAAATAAATTATTTTCGCTTAACGTTTAACTTCCGTCAACTTTATCACACGTGTATGACACAGTGCCTTTTCCTTGCGCTGGCATTGCACCTTGCACTGCTACTTTGGCATTAAATGGCATTTTACCACTCACTTGTACAGCGCCATTGACTTCCAAAGCATCAGCCCCAAATTCAATGCCATAGTCTCTAGGAGGTTTCACAACGTTAGCGTAATTTGTAATAGGAACATTAGCATTGTTACAGGGAACTTTGCCGTTGGCGTTTTCAACATTGGCTACATTGCCGTTGTTCAAACCAATATTAGCAGCATTGCTTGCAACATTGTTGGTAACACCGATGTTAGCATAGTTGACACCGCTTTTCGCTAAGCCAATGTTTGTATTAGCAACATTGCCAACTAAGTTGCCATTGAATACTTGGTTTGAGGGATTTGGTATACAGAAGTTTTCTAAGTTGGTGTTGGCAAGATTGGCAGTGTTGCGTGGGATGTTGGCTAGTTCGATAGTGCCAGTTTGGCCAATGTTTGCTAAGGCTATACCATTACTTAGTCCCAAACCTGCCGTCAGTGGTATATTGGAACCAACATTTGGATTATAAGGGTTTGGTATAAAATTGTTGCCAGCTACTGTAAGAATCTGTGCTGCTGCTTTCTGAAAGTAGACAAAATTATCAAAAAATATAAGTTACAAAGAAAATTCAATTTTCACATAATAATGTTCTTCAGTGTCATCTAGCTCTCAAACGGATCAACCGATTTCGATATGGGTTTTTTAATTGAAGACGTATTTGTTTGCGGTATATCTTAGTCCAGTTTCATCAAAATTGGTTTAGCAAATGACAATGTCGGGACTTTTTTAAGTTTTTTTTATTTTTTACTTTTTATTCGATTGGATGGCAAACGAGCAAGTGGGTCTCCTGATGGTAAGAGATCACCACCACCCATAAACATCTGCTTGCCAACCTAGAGGCCTAAGATGGGATACCTCAAGTGCCAGTAATTTCACCGGCTCTCTTACTCTCCACGCCGAAACACAACAGTGCAAGCACTTCTGCTTCACGGCAGGATTAGCGAGCAAGATGGTGGTAGCAATCCGGGCGGACCTTGCACAAGGTCCTACCACCTGCAAAAGTTGGTTTAGTAATGTTACATAATGATCACTCACCTGTATAAAAAGAATTGAGAGTAGATAAATTAAATAATGCATGATTACTGTATCAAAACAAACTGAAGAATAATCTAATCAATCTCATTTACACTTTATATACCTTGTATATAAAAGATACTTGAGATAAAAATTTACTCAATCTTATAATCAATATTATACCATTGTACCTGCTACACGTAAAGAGAATATTGATAATAATCTATACGATTTAAAACCGCTGCTAGAGGCTGTTTTCGTATGAAATCATACAAATTTCTTAATTGTTATATTTTATGAAGAAATGAGTACGTGACTTTATCGAATTTAATTTCTAAGTAAATACCGATGAATGAAATCATTGTTATGAAATGCGATACGTTTATGACAGCAATTTAATGTAGGCATTTATTTGAATTTAGTTTAATACGTTATTTTTATCACCATCATCATCATCTCGACCTAAGTAGAAAAGAAAAAAATAAAGAAAGATTTGGGGTCCATCAGTACCACCATCTAACGTAACAAGATTAAAACACTAAAACTAATAGTAAAACCTAAGTCCTACTGCTTGTCACAGACTTCTCGAACGAGAGGGCTTGGGCCGTACCTAGTTACCATGCGAGCCCCATGCGGATTGGGTATTTCGACTTCACATACGCAATTGAATTTCTTCGCAGGTGTGTGTTTATTTTTATGCAATTTTGAAATGACATCGTTAAAAATACTATTCAAAAGTGAACCTATAGCCGAGTTTAGACTTGCAAGAAAAATCGTGCAAGTTGCATTACATTGCGGCGCTCGATTGACTACTACAGACTCGTTGGCTTTACGGCCTCGCAATGTAATGCAACTTGCACGATTTTCTTGCAAGTCTAAACTCGACTTTAGTGTCACAAAACCAAGTCTAATTAAATTTTCGACTGATTGACAAAAGCTCCAATAAGGAGCTGTAATTTTTTATTACACACACACACACACACACACACACACACACACACACACACACACACACACACACACACACACAACACACAAACATCACGCCTGTATTCCCAAATGGGGTAAGAAGAACACACGAATCGTTACCGCTTCCATTTTAGGTATTAAGTTTGACAAAAACGGTACAATAGTGACAGGTTGGTAGCCTGTCGCCTACGGTATGTAGGTATACCTTAACCTATATATCCTCAGTCGCCTCTTACGACATCCACGGAAGAAATGGAGAGGTGTAATTCTAACCCGACACCACACGAGCTTATTATTACTTTGGTCGTACCTATTATTTTTTGCGATTGATGTCACCACACGCCACTTTACGAATTTAGGGTTCCGTACCTTATAGGAAAAACGGAATCATCTGTCAAGCCCCTTTTTCTCAAGAACGCGTGGTGTCAAACCGAAATTAATATCAAATAGAAATTTCATTTGTAATACAAGATTTTTTGCTGACTGTATCTTTTGTCAACTTTACTTGCATTGTCACCCAAACTAAATTTGCATACCAAATGTCAAGTCGATGCCATTAACCGTTGAAGAGTTCCGTCCTGCGGAGACGGTCCTGGCTGGACTACCAGGATGTCACTTTTTTTTTTATTCGACTTGATGGCAAACGAGCAAGTGGGTCTCCTGATGGTAAGAGATCACCACCGGCCATAAACAACTGCAACACCAGGGGTATTGCAGATGCGTTGCCAACCTAGAGGCCTAAGATGGGATACCTCAAGTGCCAGTAATTTCACCGGCTGTCTTACTCTCCACGCCAAAACACAACAGTGCAAGCACTGCTGTTTCACGGCAGGAATAGCGAGCAAGATGGTGGTAGCAATCCGGGCGGACCTTGCACAAGGTCCTACCACCTACTAGATTATTGTGTTGTCGCGTGATTTACATAAGTATGCCAAATTTCAAGTCAATCCGACTACTGGAAGTTGGTCGAATTTTACTTGCAAGATTTGACTACTGACAGACAGACAGACAGACAACGGGACAGGTGAAACTAAATAAGCTTGTAATAATAAAAGCTTGTAATAAGGTCAGCGCATTCAAAAAAAGCCATAAAAAAAACTCCTTGCGTCATTGCCTCGGAATCAAAACCTATAGGGTACTTCCAATTGGCTACCTTAAGTTTTCTGGGATGATCCATATTATAGTTTTTATCGATACTCGTAGTAGACTTATAATCTTATAATGAAGCTCACTCATGTAGATAGATATTTTTTTTATACTTGCCGCAAACCTTTTTTGAAACTTTATTTCGGCAAAACACACGCTTCGTGGGATTAATAGGTTTTGTGCCTTGGTATGTTTGATTTAAAAAAAGAGGCCGTATTGGCAGCTGTCAGTTACCTACAACGACACATACGAACATACACATTTGACAACTAACAGGCGTGATGTTTGTGTGTTTGTTTGTAGTAACCATCGAAAATTATTCCACACTGCGTACATTTTGCTAGGAGAGGGGCTCTGCTAACACTGGATATTCATATAGATACCTACTAATTTGTACGGAACCCTCAATGTGCGTGTCCAAGTCGCGTGTGTGTGCGCTTATTTTTCTTGTTATTTCTAATAAATGTATATGAGTATCTTAGATTTCGTTGTAGGTACTATTTGTATCAGCACGAGAAGATAGAAAAAGAAAAGGATCAAAATAAAACGTCTTAATTCTTTAAAAAAGCTTTTTTATTTATACTAAGACTAGCAAACGTCTTCACAGACATATTGCACGTTACCTACTCCAGACGCCGGCAATACGCCGGACACCCGAACAGCGCTATTGAACGGCATCGTACCACATATTTGAACAGCGCCATCTATGATCAAGTGGTCACCATCAAAGAATATGCCAAACGGTGGCGCCTGCAGCAACGCGTTTGGCACAACACTGATAACATTATTGCTAACATTGGCAACACTGCCAGTGCCTACATTCCCGCTTTGTGACTGCTTCTGAGAGTTGCACTGGTTTGAAGATACTTGAGACTGAGCTCTTTGACATGACGACGATAAACTATTAAGTGATAATGAAGGAACAGATGAAGATGGCTGGTTGTTAGTTTCACGCAGAGTTAAGCTAGGTCTGTTGGTTGAGAAAGATTGCTGGGTACCACAAGGGCTTTGTAATGAAATTGGTTGGGAATAAGAAACAGACGGCTGTTGGTTTTGTGTCAAGCTTGTTTGGTATCCACGTAAGTTATTTGATAGGTTAGGCTGGCCACATCCCGACTGTTGGTTTAAGGAACTGCTTCCAAGTGAGATGGAGGGCTGGCTAGTGAAAGAATTCGATGGTTGACTGTTACATTCGTACTGTTGGTTCAGTGAAATGCTTGGTTGACATCCACAACTCTGGCTCCCGATTGAAAGACCAGGCTGACTAGGAAAAGAAAAGGAAGGTTGTTGAATGCTACATGTGAATGGTTGATTCAGTGATATGCTTGGTTGACTTTCTGAGCTCTGGCTACCAATAGAAAAGCTAGGCTGACTGAAAAAGGAAAAAGATGGTTGTTGAATGTTACCACATGGTTTATTCAGTGATATGCTTGGTTGACTTTCAAAACTCTGGCTACCCATAGAAAAACTAGGCTGGCCGGAAAAGGAAATTGAAGGTTGTTGAATGTTACATCCACACGGTTGATTCAGTGAAATGCTTGGACAGCCACAGCTTTGGCTACCAGTAGGAAGGCTGGGAAGGGAAATTGATGGTTGTTGGTAACCACATCCACTCTGGTCTACTTGGAAGCTTGGCTGGAAAGATATTTGATTGCCGTATGAAACTGGCTGGTTGGATATGGGAAATAATTCTGTGCTTATTAAATTCTGTTGGGATCCATATGCGTCCGGGCTAACGTCTTGCTGGATTCCGCAGACATCTTGGCCTATGGGGTTTCCTTGGACATTGATCTGTCCACTGCTAAGAGCTCTTAAGAGATCATCGATGGATATGTACAGGTCCGGCTTGCACATTGGCTGGCCTGCAACTCTCTGCAAAGGGAAAATTGATTAATGATTTTTATTATCTATTTTCGTTGTGTAGGTACGTGGTTTTGGGGGTTACTTTTACATATATTTGTGATTACTATGGTATGATAAACCACATAAAACAACCAACGCGTAAATTGGCCTGCTTGGATTTGATAGTTAGCAATGTTTTACGCTCTAAAGCTGAACCTGAGGAACCGTTGTTTTCGACGAATTAAGAACATCTATTATTTCTAGAAAAGTAAAGAGGTTACCTGGATTAAAAATACACAAAACAACACGTACCAAAGGCGTCTCATTATGAACAAACTGAGTCCCATCGCTTAACCAATGTCTTTTTTATACGAAACAATTATCAATTTAAAATAATGTGTGTAACTGTGTCACTGTGCCATTATGTAACGCGCTCAAATAAAAATACGTGATTTGAAAATTTTATTGTTATCAAAGTTTATTTTGCAGACATTTAATAGACATAAATAGGGGATAATTTATCTTGTTCGGAATTCCAGCTGCAATAGTGGCCTTAATATTAAATTTGCTTTAGGGTAAATGTACTTATTTTTTATTGTACACTCATCAAAAGTGCCTTGAGATGTTTTTTATCCCTAGACCGTTTTGAACATTTCAATACAGTGTGTTTGTACCGGCAGCCAGGCTCTTTCTAAGGGAGGTTAAAGTAACATATTTCTGTAACTTAACCATTACATTAATTTAATTAATAAACTAAAATTCAGACTTTGCTTTTTTTATAAAAAAATACAATTGCCAACAATGTACAGCAAAGTAAATTGTCTAGTGTAAAAATGACAGCCGACATAATTATACTTTGATTATTACTTGTCAATTTACTTCGCTGTAAATTGCTGGCAATTATTATAATAATATTGTTAGACGGTTAACAAAGTCTAAATTTAGTTTACTAATTAAATTAATGTCATAGTAAAGTTACAGAAATACGCGGTATGCCTTTTATTGTAAAAATTAACTCAGTTTTTAAGTTCATTTCGCAAACTCTAAAACTGTAAATATTTCAGGATTTATTTCAGGGCCATCGTGTGGAACCCTTTAGGTTAGGTTAGGTTAGTTTTAAAATCCTGAAATATTTACAGTTTCAGAAATATTAATAAACAGTTGAGAAATGAAAAGTTGCGAAATGAAACAGGTTGCCAAACGTTATTCGTCGAAACATTAGTAAACCAGAAATACGTTACTTTAACCTCCCTTAAAAAAAGCCTGTCTGCCGGTAACAAACTGTGTACTTTTTTGCTGTGGATATTTTAAGATGCAAATAAAACAATATTACAAAAACATTTAATTTTTAATTTTACACATTAACACAGGCTTTGCTTACTTTGGGACTAGGTGAATTGGGTATCAAGTATCATGTTTTTTTTTTAATTTAAAACTCGTTTAATCACAGACAACCAAACTCGGACCATGTTTATTTTACTTTTTGTAGATACTATTTATTTACGTATTATCACAGAATATATAATAGTACTAACGTACAGAATGGCCACGCTCCGCCCCGCACCGGTTCGAGTTACCCCACCCCTCAAGCGCAGATTGCAGGAAAACCGCAGGAAAGCAGTCGGGTGCGCGACGCGATGTATGTCGGCCGCACGGCACTAAGTTCAGGAGCAATCATTTTGCGAAATCGTAAAGGTACCCTAACTACTTCCTTTTTAAATAAATGGTGATTTCTGAAATTAACGCGATTAATACATGAAATAACTACCTACCGAATGATTCTTTTAAGTTTGTAGACGTATATCTATTGTAATTGAAAATAATAATGCTTAAAATACGCAAACAGACACATTTTAAGTAGGTTTAAATAAATCGAGGATATTCTGGCAGAACCAAATAAGTGCACAATATTTTTTTTTTTACGGTTTTGCTAGATAAATAAAGCAGAAAACATTGAGTATGCCTATGTATGTAACTTTAAAAAAATTGCACTTATTCTGTTTTACCAGAATACCCTCGAAATAGCTAAGATTAACGATTACATTATTTTATTTGCACATATCTAAGCCTTACCTACATATACCTTCAAATGTCATTGGTAGCACTTATAGTTACTATACGGTTTTGCAATAGTCAGCCCTGTGCAGCTTACGCACACAGCGACGCGTGTACAGACATCGTCGTGCCTATGTAGATTCAAGAACGCGTATTTTGTACGGCGTGGCCGCCCTGTGGTATTATTTAAATTGATTAGAAGGCCTTAGTAATCTTTTAACAAATACTGTGCCCTGTAATTCTAACAGATCCCTTAGCAGGTGCTTTACCCTTAAAAAACACCCCACCAACAACCGGCACTTCACCACCATGGTCCATTTCTTGATCCAACACTTCGTATTCTTCAATGAGTCTTTCGTAATTCTTCGTCGAATCCATAATGACTGTTTCTGGAAATTCTGGAGTAAATTTAGAAACCATTGTAAAGTCTTTTGGAAAGTCTGACTCATTAGTAGTCTCTGGTCTTCTTGAAATTGGTGGAGATGCTGAAATTTTAAAAAATATGTAACTTTCTATTACAACGTTAACATATACAACCTTATCATAGTATATAATGTTGTTTTTCTATTACATTATTCATTGAATGACGTTGAACTTAATACGACCTGGTTCCGTGGTGGCCGTTTAGGCTGCAGCAGGAACCAAAGATACACTCCAAAAATACACATACGCTTGAAAAGCATAACTCCCCTTTGGGTAAAAATACAATAATTACATTGGTTACGATTTATAGTCGGTCGTTTAGCAATCCACAAGTACTTTTTACCATTAGAAGTTTCAGGAGTTGGCAGCAATGGACGGCCTACCACCTACCTAATGGGTCCCGTCTATTAAACTTTAAGTTAGGTACTTAACAGAGTTCTAGACCTCTAGACTTGTTTTTGTATTTTTAGTATTTATTAAGGCAGTCGGGTTATTATTACACTTGACATGACTTGACTGTTATGTAATTTGTTCTACAATGTAAGTGCAATTAGAAAAGCTCGTATTTTTTTAAACCATCATTTATACTCACATTCTGTACTTCCTAAGGTCATTGGACCGGTCTCCACTGATATCGGAATTGTATTCAACCGCCCCATGGTCTTCCTGGAATGGGTCTCCAAAGGAGCGAGATTGGGGTGTAAAACTAAAAAAAGAAAAAGTTTTTCAGGTACCTTCACTGGTCAGGATTCTGACACTGTTTCAGTTGACTGACTTAGAATCTAAATACACTAATAGCGTCCCCAACTAACCCACATAATAAACTTGATTACTTGCATATGCCAGCAGCTATCGAGACTATTACAAGTTCCAACTCCTACGCTCCAAATGTAATACGCAATTTAAATTCAGTCTAGTAATTTATTTGATTATAAACAATTAATTTGCTCACATGCGACCTTTATAAATGTTTATGCAATAAATGTGTGTTTATGCGTCTCCTCCACCTCCTCTCTGTAATAATACACCCACACAAACCCAGCTATCCCGACCATCACACTATGCTGACGTGTTTCGAACTCAAGCAGAGTTCATCTTCAGAGCAATACAACCGTTCGCCATGATACCAGATGTTAGACCAGATGTTGGACGTTGTGTTGTTATCTAACATCTGGAGCTACATGAAACCTCATTTGTTGTATAGACGTAGTTATCGTTAGGTTGCAGGTGAGCAAAGCAGTTGTTTATAGTTCAGTCCTTACTAGTATTCTTATGTTTATTTACGTTGTCCATGGCGCTAAGCCAAGGTTCAATCCATTTAAAGAAAACAAAATTGTATCTTCGTCTCTTTAATGCCCTGTATTATTATATATTTATCCATGATTCACTTACATCCAGTACTTCCAAATATAAAAGTCCTTCCAGAAACTGGCACTATCCTAGGGAGTGGTACTTCATTAACAACTGGTACTTCTGCTCTTTGTGTTTCTTCTTCTATTGCCGTTTCTTCAGCGTTTTCCTCTAAGACTGGCAAAATTGGACTATCTGAAACATAAAGGTAAAGACAACTATTAACATAACGGGTTTATTATTTTATAATTGCTTTATTAATCACGAATTTTACAAATATTTTAGTTACTGATGATCACGGAAAACTATCATGGGTAAATCAGTACAGACAGAGTTGTGTACAGTTATGAGTAATTCGGGCAGTAAGACGTAATATAAAGTAAGGGCAAGAAAACTGAAATGCGTGCCCGTGTGGAATTATTTCAAAATAGATCTCACAGTGTTTTCTTTAACATGTGCAACAAAGAAAAATCCACCCTATTCCGTTTTTTCAACTGTAAGCAGGCTGGAAATGGTAGGCTCCTATGACTCAGATATAAATCATAAAAGTAAACAATACAGACAAATGTACATTAAATTAAATAAATATTTCCTTATACGTACATCCAGTACTTCCAAATATTAGAGCCCTTCCTGTCGCAGGAACAACACCGCTAAATTCTGCAATACCTTCTACAGGAATTTCTTTTACTAGTTCTGACTCAACAATCGATCCCACATCAGTCTTTTCTGAGTCCACTAAATCGGCTGTACTAATTTTCGATTCTACAAGTAAGTTCATTTTTTCTACTTCAGACTGTATAAGAGCTTCTGTTAATGCTAGTTCTGATTCCACAAATGAGTCTATCTTTGCCAATTCGAATTCTATTAAATCGTTTATTTTTGCGAGATTTGCTTCAATTTCTTCTTCTTCAACCAGCAAGGTTTCATCGTCCTCAAATTTTAAAGGGATTGAGTTGCAGTCACCTTTTTCTGTATCCAATTTTACTAAAGAATTTGTTTTCGCCATATTTGGTACCATTTCTATTTCTGGTTGAATTATGACTGAATCATTTGATATTTTTTTAGCATTCAGTTCAGCTTTTGCTACCATTTTGTTTTCCAAAATTGCAGATTTTATTTTCTGACGTATCACACCCATCTTTGATTCAATTGTATCTTTAATGCTAAGTAATTGAGATGCCATATTTGATTGCAATTCCATTAAATCGTGTATTGCAGAATTAATTACATAGTTGAAATTGGCATTTTTGAGTGAAGGTTGCTTGATTTTTTTATCTTGTTTTTCCAATTTCGATTCAATGACTTCATCTTCTGTTGAAAGTGGTTGATTTATTTTACCTTCATCTTCTGCTAGGATACTGAGTACCGAAATTGGTTCATTAATAGTGGTTTTCAAATCAATACTTTTAGTTTCATTGTTTTCTGAAGAAACTGGAGACAATTCTAAAATAGCCTCTTGTAATTCTGGAAATTTATTATTGGAAAAACATTGTATGTAGTTAGAAAAAGTGTATATTAGTATAATTAGCTAGGTATTAAAGTTTGTATCGACTCCAAATAAATTTCTTTTTTTTTGTATAAGTCTGGAAATAATCAAGACTAAAATAATTTGCTCAAATCCGCTCTAAAGCACCATCCTCGAAAAAGTTTGGAATAATCGCAGCTTTTCTTCGGCATAATTATATTTTACCCACAAATTTAAATATTTTGTGATATAAACCCGGATAACTCACGTCTTAAATCGAGTTTAGCTCGACATTGTGTGCTTGAAAAATTGAAATTTTCGGTATTCAACACATTTAATTAGTAATCATTTATTTGCTTTGTTTTTACTTAATTATTATTAAATAATTAACATTGTATATACTCACTCTTGTTGCTTTCTGGTAAAGTAACACGTTCAATTGCTACAACAGTGCTATTGTTTTCAACAATATCTCCGGCTGGAACCGGTTTCACCAATCCCACACCATCTGCTATAGTTTCTCCATCGCCATATAGTCCTGCTGGAAAACCCTAGGAAATCATGAAATAGGAATCATTTCGAGACACTACAATTAGATCATTCTTCAAACGTGGTTGACCATTTCTGTATACTTTTGTTAACTGTAAAATATTGTAAGATACTTGATTATCAGTTAATGTTGATCCAAAATGGTCTACACTGTGAATGTTGGAAACAGAATAGTAGAATTTGAAGTGGATATGGGCGGGGATGCGTGAAAAGACTGACTGACAATAGATGGTCCAAGAAAAGCAGATGGTGGCCAAGATTAAATTGAAGATCAGAGGGCAAACTGCCGGCTAATTGGTCAGAGGACGTCCAAAAGTTCATTTTTACTCTACTTTTCCGGGTTTATTAATTGATTGATGACTGCGAATAGTAATTAATTCATAGAAAGAAGATAATTAAGTTGAATTATCTGTTATAAATAACCTGTTATGTTATAAGGCCGCTATGAAAAGGGTTAAAAAATATGTAATATAACATTAATTTTAACGTAAGACGGAAAAACTGAATAAACCTGAAGCATTGAGATCTCTGCGTGGTTTGAGAGGTGTGTCCGGAATCAACAAAACAACAACGATGCAGTAAGCTCTAGTTCTGATGTCAATAGTTAAAAGTTACATCACAATCGATACAATGAGTAGGCGTGTTAAACACCTTCCTTGTTTGGGTGCTCCCTTTGTTTTTGGGTTTACAACTTTAAACTACTCCCAAAGCGGAAGCACACTCGGACGCGTGACTGTCAAATCATTGTGAATGGTATGATGGTGATAAATATATATCAAATTGGGGACCTATTATTCGCTAAAAGATAACTTGTCAAAGCATGATACTTATTTCTTTGAATTTCAACTTATAGATTCGATACGAATTCAAAGTTTTTTATTTATTCTACATTCTAAGATTCATTCAACTCACCTTAACAAGAAATCCTTGAATCACAAAAGCCCACAAAACCACAATAATCATGTCAACTTATTTCAACACACATTTGTTGTGTGAACCCAAACTGTATTTAAATAGAGTTATATACATAATACTTAATGTTATCACTCTCAGTCTTGCCGACGTATTGTCTTTGTTCCATTTACTCATACACGTCATGGGTTAATCTAAAATTCAGGCAGCTGCAGGTTTTTTGATAGTACCACGTCTTGAACGTGCTAGGTAGTCAACAACTGCCCATCCTTCAATACTTGAGTTAAAGTGCAAAAAAATTGCAATGATAACATAACTTAGTCATGATTAAAGCCCTTCATGAGACATAAATTTAGTTTTTTTTTTGTTTAAAACTGCCAAGCAATTGACCTCTCACCTGAGAGCATAAATAGTATCATAACGCTAAAGTGAGTTCAAAGAGAAGATTGTATGTATGTATGTATGCACATAAAAGTAAAAATAACAAATACATTTATACATATAGAAAGAAGTACAAAGGTGAGCTTATGCATAGTAAAGCATCTCTTTCAGCTAACCTACTTATAAGAAGACTTATTAAGAAGAAGATAAGCAAACAGTTAAAATTAGATAACAGTTTAGATGGTGTTATGCGAATCAATTTTGCCATGTGCTTTCAGGTTCTTATGATTATGTTTAATATTTTAAGTGCAGATGAGGTCGAAGAAGCTCACTAGTTCAGTAACAGCTTGTTACTCTGGATTTGAATAGTATTATTCGGAAAGTAACTAGAAAAAATAGCTTCTCTTTGATCTAATTTTCGTCTGCTTCCTTGCGCTCATGTGTATGCCGTGCCTTCATATCACGCTGTGCCTTTACATTACACTCATGTTAAAAATAAACGTGTTACGTCACAAAGTCATACTATAATGAAATTGACAGACGAATGTGACTTAAGAGTAGATACTAAAACAACCAGACATTAACCAAGTGATTATAATGTGAATCCGGAGAAAAATCTAACGGAGGAGACAGTAAAACAAGTATATATTTTAATAAATTCATTTATTAATTGTACCAGCGACATTAAAAACTAAAACTACAATATTCCCAAACGAATGCAAAGAACCAAAACCTTTATCAGAGCTCTCAGAACTCTTCTGTTAGTCAAGATTTTGATAATTATAGGTAGTAGAATCTTACTTAAATTAGCATCACCGACTACGTCACCGACTGTATCAACCACATTATCAACAATTTTCTCCAAATCTACGCCTTTATTAAGATCATCAGTGACTATATCTATAACATCTGGAACTACTTTCTCTACTATATCACTAACTTCAGGTAGAAGACTACCTGGTACATCACCAGCAGTCTTCACAACAGTTTCAAGACCATCGGTAACTTTATGAGTAACTTCTGTCTTACCATCCGCATTTGTGATGCTTGTAACTACTGTACCAACGAAGTTTGAACCTGGTACATTTTCCATAAAGCCGCCTCCACTGGAAGGTAAACCAAACCCGCTTCCGGCAAATGAACCGATTCCATTCGTTACTGATCCTATCAAATTGAGTGGGAAGTCACCTTGAGCTGCAACATTGTCTATCAGCTGAAATTAATTGGATACTTGATTATTTATTTATTTACTGTTAAACAAAGAAAGAAAGAAAGAAAGAAAATAATTTATTTGTAACAGCAGTGATACATTACACAAGTTAGAAATAGAAAAATACCTACATAAGTAGTGTTGGTTGCAGATTCTATTGTTACTAAAAAAATAGACCTACATAAGTAGTGTTGGTTGCTGTTATAAAAAGACTCTGGGCAAAGGCCTCTTTTCGAAATGAGAGGGCTTGGGCTGAAGTTTCATAGTTCAACAGATTCATTTGGCATTTGGGTTAAAATCAAAAGACTGTCCAATTAAGAAATATTGTTTTGTATTCTACTTACTTTTCACAAATTTATAGTAAGAAATGTTGCTATACTGAATACTAGATAATGAAATTTAAAGGTTATTTTAGGTTATGAAAAAGTAACTAACTATTCAATATACTTGTACTCTTAAATGCTACTACTATCTATTTAAAAATTAAAAAAACGGCCCTTTTACCTCTTTACGGATTTATTCTTGATTAAATGAACTATGCTTTTATTAATTATTTACTAGAAGTATTTGTTATATTTATTATAATTATGCTTTTAACGATTATTATCAGTTCTAAAGTATTAAATCAAAAACGCCTGGTAAACTACAACATATTATTTTACCAGATCAAAAAGATTTCAATGTTAACAAAAATTGGTGGAATCAGCTACCTGGTTATAATGATTTCGTAAAGTATTATTGTAATTCTACTTACCAATAGGCCTGCAACGAAAATAATTGCTATACCTCCCGACATTACTGCAAAGACAGACAGTTTCACAAAACAAAGCATATTTCTATCGAAATTTATATTTTTCGATCTCACGTTCGCCCACTTTTACAACATAGTGAAGTTTTGCAACATGCTCACCTATTTCAAAAATTCTATTCCTAGAAAGATATAAGGTTACACTGCAATGTTTCAAATTGTACTAAAAGTTAGCAGGTGGTACTACCTACTACCATTATTTGATATTACAATACAATGACACATAAAAAACAGAAATATCCGTTGAATTTGTTAACTAATAGTTGTAAGATTCGTTTGGGTTTAGGCTAGGATAGGTTAGGTTATCAATTGATGTAAATTGACTGGTAATATTTTTATATACCTAATAAAAAACCCATCAAAGTTTAAATAAATAATTTATTAAATAATTTTAAAACTAAATAACTCATTAGTGGTAGACGGTGAACGACATAGTATTAGGATTGGCACACGACTGGCACGGTCCCGGACTGTTGTTCAGAACAATATCCTGCGTGCCAGCCAATGGCATGCCATTCATGTTGTTCAACATTGGCACATTTGAACATGAACAAGCCGGGCTTTGCACACCCATTTGCATATTGTTAAACGCCTTCAGAATGTTCAAGTTATTGGCATTTATACCTAAGCCCTGTGCCAAGTTCGATTGACAACCACAGGGACAATTCACTGGCAAATTGTTACCCAGTTGATTCAATAGCGCTTGCATGCTTAACTGCAAGACGCTTTGGTAGTTTGGCGCAGAAATGCCATTTACCAATGCTAATAACTCATTTTGTGTTAATGGCAAGTTAGCCATCTGCAAGCCATTGGTTATTTGCAGGCCGTGCCCCAAGTTTGCCAATTGTAAGTTTTGCATGTTGCAGTTACAGTTGTTGCTTAGTTGTAAGTTGTTTGGCACGCAGCCGCATGGCACGTTAGCTTGCATGTGTTTGGCAAGCTGGAAATTATTGGCTATGATGCCATTTGGTACGTTGGCTAGCTGTAAGTTGCCGTTGCAACCGCAGTTGTTGATTGGCACGTTTTGCTGCACGGGCAACTGTTGGCAACCACATCCTCCTCCTCCTAGGGGTATGATTTGTCCATTTAAACTCTGTGGAGATAATAATAATTTTAAAATTAGGAATCCTAATCCTAATATTATAAATCCGAAAGTTTGTGAGTATGTGCGTGTATGTTTGTTGCTTCTTCACGCTTCTTCTAGATGGCGCCACTGTTGCGTGAGGTTTTTAAGTGTGGCTTTCAAAGTCTGTTGTTACGGGCGTGAAAACAAAGTTTAGATTAAAATCATATTTAATACACCTTAAAACCGTGCCATAAAAATATCGAGCAACCACAGTGTTGCGTAGTCCCGTTTTGTTTGGAAAAAAAGGAAGACAAAAGTTTCCGAAAGACAAAACTGTCTCAAAACAAAGACATTCATTGCCCCGTAACGCATAATTGCCGTAATTAATTTCAGGTAATGCAAAATATTCACAAAATTATTCAAATTATAAATAAACCTGCGTAGCTCACCCAAAAACTATGAGATTTGACATTTCGGAGACCTCACGCTACACTAGCGCCTCTAGCGGCGAATTCATACGCGTAGCCCTCATTGGCAAGGTTGCTTTTTAATAACGTCGATGAAAATTTTCCATGAAACTTTAGTAATTTCAGGAATCGTAACTTCAATACAACGCCTGATTTAATGGATTTCGCGCGCCACGGCTAAAGTCTAGTTAAGTATAAAAACACATGTTTATTATTTATTTATTTAGATTTTATAATGCCTTTATCTACAGTTTCGCTCGCTTGCTATACTTATAGGTTTGTTTGACTTGCAAATTTTTATTTGTGCAACTTCTAAAAATCGCATCATGATAATCATCAATCAGTATAATAACTAGTATTTTAACACATTTTCCCTTTTTTTCTTTAAACTATAACAAAATAAAAAAATGTTTACCTGAGATAATAAAATATTCACAAGTAAAAATAAAATCGATTTGGCCTCCATTTTTGTTAAAACTAAATAATCACTTGTTACCAGAAAACAATATTCTTCAATTATATACTTTAGTTATCTCTGCGTACGTTTACTATCTAGATTAAATGTTGCTATTTTATCTAAATTAAGTAATAGACCTAAGGAAAAATATTATCGAACATCGGAAACTTTACTTCCTTTAATCCTACTAATATTTGTGTGTATGTTTGTTACTCTTTCACGCTAAACCGGCTGGATGGATTTAGAATAAATTTGCTATTTAGATAGCTCAGCATCTGGAATAACACATAAGCTACTTTTTATCCCGACTTTCCCACGGAACCGCTGGGCATAGGGTCATGAAGTTTGGCACTGTTATTTTTAATGAAACTCATCAACGGCGATTCTGTGGTGAATTTTTGCACCAGTCTTCGCCACTGCAGAAGAGTAGCCGACCTCTCGGTTATCTATAGGTTGCATTTTGGAGAACATGCGACGGAGCTACACGGTCGTATTCCACCAGCTCCTCTTTTATAGGTCGACTAGAGGAAGGCGCTGTCTCACCCTTATGTTGTCAGCAACCCTAAAATTCGCACAAAGCGTTTTCGCTGGTCCTTCATTATCCGAATAGCTGAGGTGTGGAATGCTCTGCCAGCTTCTGCGTATCGAGCGTTATTCCTAAAAATACTGTTGATTTTACAAAATCAATAGTTTGACCATTTAACTTTATATTAGAAACTGAATTCGAGTTAGATATTTAATACATTTAGTTTTCTTAGGATTTAGTAACAAATTATTGGCAGCAAACCATGCGGATATCACGGACAGGGTTTCATTGGGCTCAATGAAGTCGGTATTTTTTCTACTAACCTTGAACAGTAAAGACGTGTCGTCAGCAAACATAACTATACCCGACTTTTGGCTTACCATATAATATACTATAGGGTTGGATGAGAAAAGAAAAACACCCCCACTTTACGTCTATGGGAGGTACCCTAAAAAAAATGTTTTTGAATATTTTATTGTACCATTTTGTCGGCATAGTTTACATATATATCCGTGCAAAATTACAGCTTCCTAGCATTGATAGTCCCTGAGCAAAGCCGCGGACGGACGTACAGACAGACAGACAGACATGGCGAAACTAAGGATTCCGTTTTTGCCATTTTGGCTCCGGAACCCTAAAAAGTAGTTACCGCCTCACAAATTTACATAATCATCATGTGTCATTTGAATCAGCTTAGAACAAATAGGGATATAGGGGGGGGGGCGTGATTGTGATCGAACGCAGGCTATTTCTGTGTAAAAAAAATGTCAACGGTCTATGATAAATTTTTGAAATTCCCACGGGAATTTTGATTGAATTGTATGACTAAATAGAAGTAATTAAAAATTACCCAATTCAATCCAGATGTCTTTCCTTGAAAACTAAATCGTGTGAACTCAAAACCTTTATATTTTCACATCTTCAAGAGATCATTATCTTTATCTGCGAATTATCTAAGTACCTTATTGTTAAGTAAGTAATCTAAGCAAATCAAAGCAAGGTGTTTTTTAATCTATTAAGAAAACTAGATATAAATTCAGATTTCTCAACTAGAGTTTCTATAAAGTTATCGAAACGCATGTTTTCATGCGTGTAGGTATTGATAGAGCCTATTGTTTGTAAATTATAGTTAATTTCGTTAGAATTACTACGAAATTATCTGAATCATCGTTATCGATGACTTTATTTTCATTTCACATTATTTTTACGAGATGTAAGTAAAGCGTAAAAGTTTTTTTTTCTTATTTGACTGGAAGGCAAACGAGCAAGTGGGTCTCCTGATGGTAAGAGATCACCACCGCCCATAGAGACCTGCAACACCAGGGGTATTGCAGATGCGTTGCCAACCTAGAGGTTTAAGATGGGATTCCAACAACAATGAGTCTAACAACTGGTAGCATGGTGTACGGTTGTGTCACTCTGAAGATGAGCTCTGGTTGAGTTCGAAACGCGTCAGTGTAGTGTGGTGGTGGTGATAGATGGGTTTGTGTGATTTGTGTGTGTTCTTACAGTGTGGAGGTGGAGGAACTGCATGAACACACATATTTTGCATAAGCTTAGCTATCGTAAGGTCGCGGGTGAGCAAGGAAATTCTTTTAGTTCATTGCAGGTTTTCTAGTTAGTGCTTTAATTTCTTAAATGGTAATTTTTCTGAGTCTACGCAAATACAAATGTTTATTATTTTTTCTCAACAGCCAATTTCATCATAGGACCAAATAACATTTTTGACAATTCATGATGAACAGTTCAACATTCAATGTCGATGTATTTCAAATTGGCATTTTCTCCTTGGACATATAATTTTAAGCTGTCTATTTTCCATTTTTACTCAATAATAGTAAATCTTTAATGTGGAGAGTTCCCTTTTTATCAATTTTCTACTCCTTCTTGCCATGAAGATTTTATT
>NC_133498.1:2793882-2795288 GCF_025370935.1 Choristoneura fumiferana | reverse complement strand
GATCATAAGCTTACCTCGTCAACTCAAATGACGTCAAGTCACAAAAACATGACTGCGCTACCTAAAGCCCAGTTTACACATGCGTGAATCTGTGCCGTGGAGCCAAGTGATCGAGCGCACGTAATGCCATAGCGTGTGTAAACAGGGCCTAACATCTCCTCCAGTGGGGACGCGTAAAGGCGGCCGCACACGCCCCAACAGCTAACCGCTCCCTAACGTGCCAACCGCCTAAACTTGAACCAAATTAAATATATCTTTTAATAATTACATCTCGTACGTGTATTTTATTTATAGCTAGGTGTAGGGCGCCGACGCTCACGCCGCAGGTGCGCCCGCGCCGGGATGCGATTTCATCTGGAATATGGAGAAATTCATCTGGTTTATAAAATATTTCTTGCTACTGACGTTTTAAACTTTCGTGATTTTCACTCATAGTCAAAATAACACAAACAGGACTTATCACGCTAAATCACACGAATAATATTTACCTCGACGTTTCAACTACATTACAGTGGCCGTGGTCACGAGTGGACTGAAGTGTGGGGTGTCGAGTCTGCCTCAGCGCGAGTCCTTCGAACTATCCGCACTTGATGATAAAAAGTACCGGCACTCGTATCACGAACTACCCGCACTTGGTCATTTTATTTGTCACCCCATCACACCGACACAAAACACTAACAACATCCGACCGTCCCTCAGAACATTCATCCCGACGCCGACACTTCTTTATAACGGGATTCCACGAAGATGAATGCTTATATCTTATACCATGTCGCGGTACGGTGCCCGTCTACGTGTTCACGGCGCGCGCCGTCAAAAACTACCAAGCGCGTACGTACCAAGCGTTTTGACGGCCCGACCGTGCCGTGAACCGAGACGGCACCGTAACCGCGACATGTGCTAGGCCTATATCTTATATCCATCGTCCCGGTTGAAATTTTTGTGCTTTTTTAATTCAACCGCTTCACGCACCATTCTTGAGTGGAAACACGTGACCTTGGCCACTGTAATGTGATTGAAACGTCGAGGTAAATATTACTCGTGCGTTTTAGCGTGATAAGTCCTTTTGGTGATATTTTGACTACCTGATACTACTTACGTGCAGCTTCATAATATAAGTAGGATTATTACTGTTTCGCCATTACACCTGATGGGGGGAATGCACGACCTGATAACTCGTGCCTTATTGACAGTATTGCGGGTCGACGATTACTGTGTTGTGTGTTAAATGGTCTCGCCGGACGACCAGCGCTGGCTCTACCCGAGGAGTTCGCTTTTATTATTTTATTTAGTATTTTGTATTCTATTTTTTCATATTATCTCTTTATTGTTTTTAGTTCTCCTCATTATTTTTCTATGTCCCGAATAAACTTCATTTTAATTTTCTGTGTGCGTCCATCAACCGC